>NW_013666641.1:180278-202978 GCF_000517525.1 Limulus polyphemus | reverse complement strand
CCCCCCAACTTTTAAGTAAATAATAACTAATTTTTACTATATATATATATATATATATATATAAACTCAGAACAAAAGAAAACACCTTTTTTCAAGAGCATGAGATACATTAGTGCTAACCCAGCATTTATATATTACATCATCGAATTCTATACTGTGTGTAGCGACACACTAATGTGTTGTGGCAAGTTGCTAAGGATGTTGCTAGAATTTCACCAAAGAAAGAATAATTAACAACATAAAAATAACTACCAAAAAAATATTACACGAGGCACCAGGGGTGTCACGCAAATCAAGATAAGTAGGTTAGGGTGTTGTCAGTGAAAAAAGTTTGAAAAACCACTGCTTTACATATTAACACATTAAAAATCATTAAAATATCCAATACAATTAAAAGTTTGTAACGAAAAAGTTCATAATCAGTTTACTTGAAAGAGTAATTACAACTATTTTTACATCTCCAATATATATGCTTTTGTGATACTAACTACAATTAAAATATCCACGAAAATTAACTTTGTTCATAAAGAAAAACAAAGTTCAAAATTAGCTCACTTTAAGAGTTATTGTAACTATTTTCAGGTTTCCAGTATGTATGTATGTATGTATGTATGCTTTTATGATACTGACTATAACTAAAATCAACAGATATGACAACAACACTCACTACATTAACAGATGCTCTGAACTAAATATTCTATTTACTGCACATTTGATGTGAAAAAAATTATGTGGATTTATAATTTGTTAAAATGATCATGATTGCTGATGGGACCAGTTTTACTGCATGGAACGTGCACTTAACTACTCCTAATCCGACCTGTACTTGTTATACAACAAGTCCATCTTAAAAACACTTGCATCAAATGTTCAATAAAAAATTTAGAATATTATGAAACCTTTCACTGTGAAGGAGGCATTCAAGAATTACATTTTAGTTCAGGGAAAGACCTTGTAATCCTCATATTTTCAACTTCATTATTTAGAAGAAATACAATACAGTTTTAAAATACTTAACATAAAAAGTTAAAAAGCATATGATTTAATAAAATGTCACATTCTCTTAGTACAAGTCAACTCATTAAGCCTTACAGTGTTGCAAGACTTTGTCCCATCTTTGGATCCCACAGTTTGATTGGTTGTTGGCTGTCTTTACTTCCTGATACAATCAATGCTTTTTGGGGATGCCAGTCAAGGCATTTCACATCTGCTCCATGTCCTAAAGATAAGAAATAAAATCTATTGCTATTTACAGATGTTGAAATTTATGATTTGGTTCTGTAACTGACACAACTAAATTGTTTAATTCTTTAAGCACCAACATCTGTAATATTCAATAACTGATTTCCTAACACAAATTCTGGTTATTAGTATTTTCTCTGTATATAAACATTCTTAAGACTTCTATTTGTAATTTGGAGGGGGGCAATTTGTCCTACATATTTAAGACCACATATACCATAAGTTAATAGATAAATTAAATTAGCCATTTTATATAGTGGTGTATCTTAATGTAAGTGCTGAAAATCCATCACAGCCACACAAATTTTGTATTGTACACATTTAGGGTGGTTTATTTAAGGTTTTATTTGAATATTAAGACAGCAAAAGGCATTAGGAGTTGAAACACTGTAGATTCAACTCCTAACCCTTAACTGATTTTTCCTTAGCTGCTATTTACAATTAATGTATGTGATAGCTTTAGAACTATTTATGTATATACAAATATATTACAAAAAACTCTAGAAAACCCTCTTAAGTTTTAACATTCTCACAAATAAGAACCTGTAACTGGTATACACTTTAGTAGGTTTTACAATTTCATACTCTCCATCATAAGCATTAATGGTTATTTTTATATACTATTTTCATTGTCAATAAAAATATCTTTGTATCTTGATTACGTGCATAATGTAAGTTCATACATATCCCACAGACTTCAATTAAAAGGTCCTCAACAAATAGATACAATATCTACTCATATATATTTGCATTAAGGACTCTCATAACATAAGTTTGTTTTTCTTGTCTATTATAATTTTGTGATTACATTGGATATATAATATTTTATTTTTCAGCTAATATTTTCATCTATAAAGTATTCTTGTACCTATTGGAGAAATTTAGATTTGATGACATGTAAAAATTATGAAAGTAAAATATAAAACCTGAATTTAAAAAAAATCGTACTGTTGATAATACATCGAAACATAAAGCTTCTAAAACCAACTAAATAAAGTACTTTGTAAATTGTTGTAGACTTTCAACATAAAACTTGCTGTAAATGTGTCAGTATAAAGGGTTTATAAACTTTTTCATACACTGCATTTGTTTGTATACTGAAACAAAGGAATGTCAATATATACAATTTTTTTCAAATTCAGCTACCTGCCACATATGGTATTACAAGATGCATATGATTCGTTTCCAACATCCTGTACACCACAGGGAAAATGAGCACCAGTTACCTTAGTTCTACATATCAGATTAGTATTGGTATTCTTAGACTGAACAGTACCTTATGTGCACATAGGTTAAATGACCAGGTTAGAAACCCCTAGCTGTCCCTAGTTTTGAACTACTGACCAGAGGGAAGATAGCCAGTGTGCTGCATCAACACCACAAAGGCTTATTCTGGTTTTTAAACTAAAATAATAACATTAACTCTAACCCATATAACACAATCACAGCTTAAAGTCCATTGACATCACATCATGAACCCCGGAGCTTCCAACACACAAACTACAAGGCCATGACAAGCCAAAATATATATCAGATTGGTAATGACCAAAAATGTCAATAGCAGTTTTTGAAAACATGTGAATATCATACGTTAATGTTATTAAATTTTTCAAACTGTATGGGAAAAAGTAGTGTCTCCACTGGACTTTTAAACATAAGATAAATCTAAGTTACTTTCACCATGATCAGTCTGCTTTTACATCCATGCTGTATCTAACTTTTATTTGATAATGCCTGCTGAAAAGCAACTGCGAATTAGTAATGTAAAAAAAAAAGTCTAAACACTCATATTACTGAATTTATCTTAAAATAATTTTTATGACTGCTTAAAAAATATCTATATATTTTGCAATGTCTCAGCCCTTTTGCTTAACTGTTATGTAAGGTATGTTGACAGTAATTACTTTCACAAAGATCAGGTACAATGTATAATAAAAATATTTTAATTCTTTGCTAAAATGTTTAGCAATGATATTTACGAATACAAGGTTCAATTTAAAAATTTTAGACTTTCAAAATAATATAGAAATCCAACAGCTAGCTTCACCATGAAATATTGATGATTCCAGGACTGTTGAATTTAAGATAAAGTATACAAAATCATCAAATTAACATATACCACTCAGTTTAAATTTCAACTTGTTCATATGCTTATTCAGTAATTCTACATTAAGGTCCTAATTAATTTTAACTGAAATGAATAATTTATTTTATTTTTGATTATTAACTACATTTATTTCTTTTTGAAGAAAATTAAAGAACTTAATTTCCCAAATTGGACCCACTCAAAAGTCAGAACAAAAAATGAATTAAAACTTGAAGTATTAATGAAATCTAGATCTCTGGGAAAAATTTGACTTAATAATGACAAAAGATTAATAGAATAAAATCTGTTTTCTAGTATGTTCTTCAAATGTCTGGGAAGAAGAACAGTGAAGTTTTAGGAAATAAAAAAAAAAACAGGATAAAAGAAAACACCATTCACAAGAACAATTTATATCAAAATTAGTTGGTTTGCCTGTTTTGAATCTTGCACAAAGCTACTTGAAGGCTATCTGCACTAGTTGTCCCTAATTTACAGTGACAGACTAGAGGGAATGCAGCTAATCAACACCATCCACCAACTCTTGGACTGCTCTTTTATAAAAAAAATATTGAGATTGACCGTCACATTATAATGCTCCAACAGTTGAAAGGGTGAGCGTATATTTGGTGATGGGGTTTTGAACTGTGACCCACAAATTGTGAGTCGAGACCTCTAACCACCAGGCCCAAAGTTCATTAAAAACTGTAAAATCAAATATAGGAGAGTATGAAGTTATCTTTATAAATTAGTGGTGTATTATTGCTTATACCTTAAAATCATCCAACCCCCCCAAATATGTGTAATATCGAACACATCACTTTGCTATCAACATGTTTATAAGGCCTTTAAGAAGGGGGAAAATAAAACCATGTACCATTCTGCCAGTTAGGAAATGTTAACAACTCGATTTTCCACAGATTATGCCTTTTTTTTAATAAATTGTTCCTAACTTTATTGTAACTGTACTTTATTTTATTTACAAAGTATGAGGGTTTAGCTTCTGTTACTGGCACATCTACAACTACAAGTCATTCCTACGTGTCATATTTGTATAGTTGTTGACGTTCCTTTAAAGTTAATAAATGAAATAGACAAAATTTCACCTTTGTTAATAAACAAATAGTTTTAATAACTACATTCAAAAAAGCAATTCTGAGTTGTTTGAACAATAATTCTCTAAATGTTCAAAACTGAGTAATTTTATATTGTAGTTTTCCATCTTAAGCATGCCTTTCATGTGTGATATAGCCATCATCCACGTCTTGAGATAAAAATCATAACTAAATCGTTTTGAAGCATAATGTTAAAGAACGGTATATTTCTTTTTCTCACTGTTAATGGAATCTATAGTACCACTATAACTTGTATTCAATCCTGGAAGTGTTAAAATGTGTTTTCAACACAAGTACTATGTAAAATTATTTTTCATACACACCTAATACACAAATGAGATTTAAGTATAATTCCCGCCTTTCCATCAATAGCATGTACAAAAATACTATTAAATATTTTCAGAAACATTACACCATTAAAAAGAAAATAAGTGATAATACAATCACATTTCATTGTTAAACACAAAGCCACAAAATGGATATAAAAACTCAATTTTTGGCATTCTAATTTCTCAGATTTGACACTGAGCCACTGGGAGGCCCCCACAATCCCATTGTTTAAGTCAATTTTTTGTACCAAACTAAAATCATGATCGATTTTTGTACAGTAAATCAACCTAGAAGTTAGAAACAATATGATTGGTTTAAATTAAATTAAAAATTAAATATTTTTTTTACTTAGAAAACAGTTGTTTTAGAATAAAAAATTAAATATTAGGCCAAATTTTTTGAAATAGAAAAATGTACATCTTTTGACCTAAAAATAAAAAAAATGGTTTTGTGCATCAAAATATTGTTTGTTTGTAATTAAGTACAAAGCTACACAATGGATTATCTGTGCTCTGCCCACCACCAATATCAAAACCCAGTTTCTAGCATTGTAAGCCCAAAGATCAGAATATTGAAAGTAAAATCCCCAACATAATATCACAGACTAATAATAATTGACTCCAAATTTTCAATTTTACTCCAACTACTTTGTATTGACCAATAATAATAAAGTATATTATTTAAGGTCCTATTAATCTCCGTTGAAACACTTGTGGGTATTTTCTTTAATTAAAAAAAAAGTTACATACTCATACATTTCAAACAGTTTATTTGGACTAAACCAAGTAATATTTTAAAAACAATGTTACTTTTACAGTCAATTTTTGGATGTTTTACAAGATAGAAATGGTTATTTATTAGATTGTACAATTAAGTTTCTACATTATACTAAACTATAGTTTGACCTCATGTTGTTAATCATAATGTGTGTACCGGTGACATCTTGTGCTCGGACTACCTGAAGAAACACTTTTCTTAATATTTAAACCTACGTCAATCGGCTCTTAAGGATGTTTAATGAAACTTCTGACTAATTGGCACTGGAATAGTGACAATGTATTGTAACAAGAAATATCTCTAGTGCAAATACTCTTTCAAGTAAGTTAAAGTCATAAGAATGCTTTTTGGCAACACAGTAATTAAGCTAAACCTCAATTAGCTGGTTGTAGCTCTTTATCCTCGCAATGATATCTTACCTCGTAAAATTTTCTCTTCATGGCACCTCAAAAAATCCCATATCCTCACAGTACCATCATCTGAGCATGTGGCAAACTTTGTGTCCATGGGACAAAAACTGTATGGGTGTAAAAAATTAAAGATGTTGTAGTTGGTAAAGAAAATGTGAGACCAAACACTGAATACTTTAAAAAAAAACCTTTATTATTCAACAATATCCAACATGATACACACATGGAGACACTTTAATACAGCTGTTAATATTTAAATAAAGCTCTAGGTAAATAACATTTAAATAACTTGAAAAAATAAACTGTATTTAAACAATAACAACAACAAATTAAAAAATATGTAATAACATTAAAAACAATTTACATTAAAGTAACTGACAAATTCCAAAATCCTGAGCTCGTAACTAGTGGCATCAGTTGAAAGTACTATCATCTGTATTTTGTCAAAAATGGAAATGTAGTTATTCTTCTTACTTTTTATCCTGAATTTAAAGTACCATATTAATACAGTTCATTGTTTTAATACCAAAAAAAAAAAAAGTTCAGTCAACTTCAGTGAATTTTACACTTAAGGCATTTAAATCAATATTTTCATATAGATACAAAATTTTTATATAACAATATCCAAAGTTCATGTATAATCTCTTTGTAATTACAGGCATAATGTATTGAATGGCCATAAATACTGTTGTTAAGACAGTAATAGACAAAACTCTGAAATACTGCACACATTTTCTCGTACTGATAAATACTAACCCAAGTCACTTTTGGTATGTTAGAAGGAAAACTTATACTTTCTGTTTAAAATAATTTCTGGATTTGACAGAATCAGGTCTGTATCACTATAAAAATACTTTAAAAAAATAATCTTTAATTGGCAGTTTCAAAATAAGTTTATTAATAAATTAAAGCTTTAAAACTTAAGACTTTCATTCTTTAACTAAAAAAATCATGGCACTATCATTATGCTATCCTTCAAATAGGTTATAGCCTATACAATTCAAAGAATTAAAAAATAGATAAGTTTGAAAGTAGTCTTGGAAAACTTAATACAAAACCCATAGAATACTCTTAAAGCAACATATCCTCTACCTAATTTATAAGAACAATTAATTCATTGTTGATTAAATGTAATAAACAATAGTGTAAGCTAAAAGTGAATGCTATTAATACTATAATTCTCCAGTTTCTTTCAATCCATATATCTAAAGTACAATCTAACACACACACACATATTTCTTACGGTGGTAGAAAGTAAACCACATAAATATACGGCTTATACAGTTGTCATAGTTTATATAGAAGCTAAAATTAACAAAAAGTTTAATACTTACATAGATTACAATGGTATTATGTGACAAAATATCTAGATAAAATGCAAGTTACAAAAAATCAAAGTTAGAGTTAAAACAAAGGCAAAAGCTGTGATGCAAGTTTTAACCTACATTAAAGGTTCAGAGGTTGACAATTGGAGGCTAACATTCGTTAAACAATCTAATAAACTTTTGACACAACTTAACCTGTTTTAACTCAATACAATGAAATTTTCGGTTTCTGATCTTTTGTAACTTCCATTTTATTTCAATTTTACATCTTAGCATTAACCACTAGAGCAAGTCTAATATATAAGTAATGTTCTATTTGTAAAGATAAACATCCTTTATTGTTTTGTCTACTAGTATAAAGTACAGTGGCTCAGTGAGTGTTGTTATGCTCTCAGAACATAAAATACATTTGTATCAAACTTTACCCATATATATATATATAGTGTACTTGTAGGAATGTGGTATGAAGTAGTTTGGAAAAATTAACAGTATGTGCATGAACCTAATGAACATTATATGCATATCCCTGCCATATCCAACCCACTCATCCCTTTATGACCAACATAAAACTACATTCTGTTAAATCACAGTTAAATAAAGTTTCCCCTTTAAAATGGGATAGTCAACCACATTGATAATTGCTCATCAGTTTATCAGTGCTTAAAAAAAATGGGTATAAAATGTGTAACACAGATCCAGGTCATTTGGTAAAAGACTTCTCAATGAAACACAGATCCATAAAATAAGCACTAAAGAGAGAAAAGCTAAAACGACATTTATTAAATCTCAGTTTTCTTCACTGAAAATAATATGTATAGAAAGGGCTCATTATTTCATACAAACATTCCAAGCCTTACTTCACAGATTTTCTTCCCATCTCATATGTGCATAACTCTCTTTTTTGTATTTTAAAAATGATCAAATGTTTTAAAAGAAACTATTCCACACTGCTATCTTTGCACTTCTTCTCTTTTCTCTGAAGATGCACATGCTAAAATGAACTATCTAATCAGCACCCCTGTGTTTATTGTAGCACTTTCACAATCATCTATGTAACTTTGTTTCATAGGTTTCATTTTTTTTTTAAACTTACTGCTTTTAAGTTGTGTTTTTTTAACATAGTGGGTGCTTTAAGCACTTTATCTTCCTTCATTAAGTTTGGCAGTGTTTATAACCATGAACATGTTCAGGAAAAACAACAACTGCAACTGAAAAGTGGAACATCTGAATATATCCAAAAGAAGTATGCACAAATTCACAAAAGTGGATCTATTCCTCATTTCTGGCTGGCTCTGACCCGAATAAACTGCTTTTTTTTTTCTCATTAGAACGTGTTACGTTATCTTTCTTAGGAATGTGTAACACCTGTTCATATAAAACGAGAGCATTTAGTATTGTCTATATTTATCTGAGTGTATGAATATTTTGTGTTGGAAAGGGCTAACATACCCTTCCCCAAAACAATTGTTTGATATCATTTTGCTATATACAAAACAATGTCCAAATGTGGTTCTGATATATGCCATTCCACCACAGCTGTGGCTAGGCTATGGTTGTTACGTAACTAACCAGTATGCATATTCAAAATCATTTTAATATAACACACTCAACCCTCTGTAATCTGAATTGTTATTAATGAAAATTATCCTTTATGATTATAGGTTTCAGTGACATAGAACTTTACAGATATAATTTGTTTCACTTTTAGATTGGTGTATCACTTACCCTGTATAGGTATTGGACAGAATTGGCTTTTGAATAGATGACAGGTCATTTGGTGTGTAAAAATTTTTTTTAGTCCAATGAAATCATAGATCCTGAGCTGTATAAAATTTTGTTGTTAAAACAGATTTCTACCTATATTTTGTCGTTACGATAATTGCAGTATATCGAGCTTCTAAAGTTGTGTTCATATAGGGTATTTAGAATTTCCAAGATGGCAATAAAAAACAAATGAATAGGGATCAGCCTGCAACAAGTTGTATCCCAGCCACAGTAAGCAAAGTGCAATGTCTTGTAGAAGATGAGAATCCACATACACAAAAGTCAGTGGAAAAAGCCAATCATGTAGCCAAGTTACAGCTTGAAACATAATCAGGAAGGATTTCTCACTGGAAAAGCAACACAAGTCAAGTGTACACAAGTTGCTTCCACTACATATCCATGCTTGAGAATGGCATGGGTATTCATGTGCTATTCCATATGAAAACAATGTTCAGTTACCAGATGCAGCTTCTAAGGACGTCTGCAATAGGATTGTTAAAAAGGCTGCCTGGAAAATATTCTTGTATACTATACAGATTATGAAAGGCATGCAGGAAGGCTTGACACGCTTTGGGGATGACATCTTTAAGACAGAGTTTTGAAATGGAAACTATGCTGCAGGGTTATTGTCAATATGCACAGTTATAAGATAGAGCATGACCAGATGTGGCAACATGGACTAATATATTGAGGCTCCAAGATAGTTTTACTATAACATACTCAACCTCTAAGTATAAAAAAGTGTCTTCACCATTAAAGGCAAGTTCATATGCCTTACACTGGAAGATACAAAGAAATGTCACACTAGATCAAAACTATATTTTTTGGTTTCAGAAAAAGTGCTTACAAAACTTATAAAAATCTACAGAAACATCATCCTCCATATTACAAAACATTTTCTTAAAAATTAAGCATAAATGTTGTAATCACGTAACCAAATGTGTTAATTTTTAATTAGCTATGACCGGATCTAATTGCTGTAAACTGTTAGATATGCTCTTTTTCAAGTTGAGCTAAGCAAACACAGGAAATAATACAGAACTATACAATTCTGTAATGACCACATGTGAATGACAACAACAAGTCTCAAAAGAAACACTGGTTTTCATTAATTGTTTAGTAGAAAAAGGTAAGTTCAAAAGAAGATTCAACAGTAAGGTTTATGGATCACTTTAAGTAGTTACACTATCTTTTGAAAGTAAGTTTACAAGTCTTGGCTCATACCTTAAATTACAGAAGAAAGTAAGTAGCTAAAACAATGACAAAAGTAATAAAGTGTTCTGTACTTCCTCACCTCAGTAATAAAAGAAGTGTCTTATTGATGTTCCCATTTCCCATCACATAAAGAACATTCTTAATGAATGCCAACTTTAAGATTACTGCTTAATTTGTAAATGTAACAAATTACAGAATAAGATTACTTGCCTTTAAGCCAGATTCACAACACACAGCAAAAGTTATAATACTGGGTGCTTGGTTTAAAAAGGGATGAATAGTGCTTAGAGGATGTGTATTAAAATGTTAACTTTTTTCCTTAAATTAATTTTAGGTATTTAAGTATTATTTGCAAAATGTTATTAATTAGAGCATTATTTTCTGAGATGAAGACTATATTTTATTTAAGATCAAACCCCTTAGTTATGTTCCATAGTTATCATATTTACTACCTTTAATACAGACACATTCTGTAGGTCATTAGATCATTATTTTCCCAGTTCTTTTGTTTAACTTTTATTTAATTATTTTCTTAAACTAAAGGGTTGTCTTTTTGATGTCATGATTTTTTGATTAAAGTATTTCTCTTACCTTCTTTGTTATATTTTAAAAACAGTGTGTGAATAACTTTTTTTTATATTTATTATGTTATTTAAAACAAAATATTTCACCTTAAGGAATATGAAACCTACCCTGTCTTCCAGTGGAGCCATGAAAAGTTAGAATAATCTAGTATTTTTTTAAATAGAGAATGTTAGAAACAGGTGGGAAGAGTATAATGATGACAGGGAAGAGGAACCAGCCTAGAAGTGGTAGAACCAAATAACCCAGACTAGGTTCACATTGCCACATATGATTCTTAACATTTTAATAATCTTCAGTTCAAGTTTGACATCTAACTTGGACCATTCTTTGAGATTAAAGTATACTGTTTTTGTCAATCGTATCTTTTTTTTTTCTACACTTGCTAACACTGCTGGTACTTGTTCCAATCCTTTATCTTCTGCTTTGATGTATATTCTGGAACTTCCTAAGATTGGTAAGTTACCACTTTTTAAAATTTTGTTGATGTTTAATCTGAACTTGCAGGAACCACCCTATATTAAAATTATATAATGTGGTTGACAGCACACTTTTCATAAACCAACAAACCAACTGTTTAGTTTTTTGTCAATTCAAGTTTCTCATTCCTAACTTCAGTATAAATTCTTCAAGATTTTGATATTTTCTTGAACATAACCCCATTCTGTTGCAGGATTTCCATTAACTTCTGTGGCTCTATCACCTAACATTTTAGGACGGAATATGCTCTCTCATTGCTCCAACTTCTTATAAAACCACCTTCGTTTCCCACTGAGGATTAATTCTAGCAGTACTTTTAAGATGTAACTCATCAAGCTGATATTCCTGGATTGGCCACTCCTTAGCCTTAAGTTTCTTTAGGATTGATACAAAAGACAGGCATTGTCCTCTATAAATTGAGTTTCAAATGCCCCTTCCCTTCAAAAATGGTGGTTAAATCTTGTCTATGCTGCAAGCTTTTCTATTTTTTAAACTTCCATTGGTTTCCTGTACTGTCTTTTGAAAAAAAAATCATTTGGAAGCATTTGAAATTTGGTCTTATAGATGAATGATAAAGATTAGTTATAGAGAGAGAGAGAAAAACTAATGAGGAAGCAGTGGAATGTGCAAAGACAAAAGAAAAACTGTTAGACATAAGCAGGAAACATGCTACTTTGGGCATATTTGAAGAGAATGGTAGAGATTCTGATCATGAAGTCAAATGATAAACAGCTGAAGGCAGACAAATTCACATTCATGAAGTCAAATGATAAACAGCTGAAGGCAGACAAATTCACATGACTCAAAGATATTAGAAAATGGTTTACGTGATTGTATTTCATCTTTTGACCTGGTTATTCAGGTAGCACTTTTATAATCAATTGTTACATTTGATGACAAATATTTTAAGTTGTTTTAGTATCACATTTTTATAATTTTCAACAAAGTCTAATATAGAAAGGGTAATAGGTTCAGCTTACTACTTAGGTATTTAATAAAAGCTTAAGACTTTTTTGAATATATATAATAGAGCTTATGCATGCTAAGAGTGAGTCTGGTAACAACTGTTCAACAGTTGTTTAATAATACCATTTTTGTAGGCTATTTTAACATGGGTTGTATATGTTTGTTTCATTATTGACATGCTTTTAGATGAGTGGGGTGAATTCATTTCTGGTGTCTTCTCCAATTATGAGCTTTGATGGCTATACTTCTCCAGTGTTTTCTCTTTCTCACTGTCAGCACAAACTTTCTTAATTCAAGCTTCTCATCTCCATTCCTGTATAGAAGACCTATCCGGAGTGGCTAGGTAAGGAATAGGATAGGTTCATGTATGTTGTTTCTCTTATATAGTTATGAATTATTAATAACTATACAGCTATTCCAGTGTGCATACACACATGAGAAATAGCATTAAATCTAAGCCATTGTCCTAAAAAATACCTAGATATAATCAACCGCATGCAAAAAGCAATGCTTCAACTATAACAGGACAGATGATTCACAGGAGTCAAAGAAGACTGCAACAAGTGTAGAATCACTAAAAGAGAAATTTGAAAACTAGAAAAATCAAGAATGTTCTCCTCATTGAAAACAAAAGACAAGCCAAAAATATTTGGGAACATAAATTAGCACTCTGGCAGTAACAGACTTGAATTCAACTTTTAATGATACACAGATTAGAATAGCAGCTCATGTTCAAACAGTTGCACAGTTTATGCATATAGGCTTGGAGATTTTGACCAACCGTGTAACCACTTTGTAGCCATAGAACTATAAATACTATAACTCTGAATTTACTAAGTGTATCTTCCTGACACTTGGTGAGCTTTTAGCACACAATAGAAGTCTGTTGTACTCAAAGTCAGATTTTTTAATACAATACTTTTACTAAAGATCTGTTCAATAATTTACAAAATTAGTAAGACTCTGACTAGTCTGAATGCAAGGTGATTTTAATGTTAAGAATAAAAATACTTTTTCATCTTACTATTTTCATATTTCATTTGCCTAACCCCTAGAACTTGCTAAATGAATTTATTTTTCAGTAAAACTTGTATTATTTCCTCTACCCTAACTGTAATCAGTAATGAAGGATAAAATGAAAAGGTTGAAAAATATAAAATAAATCTGAATTACACTTTTTTCTCTCTAGAATGACTGCATATTGTAAGACTGTTAAATATTACTTTTTTTTACAGCAAAATCTAAAAATTTTCAAATCTTGATTCCTTTACAGCTGTACTTGACCTTCTTATGAGTA
The DNA here is from genome assembly GCF_000517525.1 of Limulus polyphemus. Lineage (NCBI taxonomy): Eukaryota > Metazoa > Arthropoda > Merostomata > Xiphosura > Limulidae > Limulus > Limulus polyphemus. The sequence continues at coordinate 189,392 of NW_013666641.1, read as the reverse complement.
TATCAAAAGCTATTTTATCACAGTAGGACAGCTTTGTGTAAACAATTAACAGAGTTATAGCATGCACGGTCAAATTACAATCACGTCTCGTGATGTGTGCATGCAAAAATAAGAGTATCATAAGTAACTTTTTCTTGATAAAAGTTTTCTTTTATAATCTAACAAGTTATAAATCTTTACATTTTAGTTATTTTTATAATAAATAAAAATATACATAAAAAACAATAAATTTAGTACTCATGTCTGAAGTTCAAGCCTTTTGCTCCCAACTACTGAAGCACTGTAAGCCTACTTTTTTCCAACAAAGTTGGCATTACGAATTTAAATTTTTTTTATTTGCAATATGCAATTCAAAAAACAAATTATCATCATGTATGACATCCTAACACTACTATTATTTAAATGGCTTTCTAACCATATTATAAATTTATTAAAAATTTTCATTAGTTGGTTGAGACAAACACTACAAAGATAAAACGATGAACTGGTTAACAACATTACTTGAAAGACAGAGTATGATAGGAGGGTTGTGGCATCTGGAATTGACTTTCTTGTATATCTCATTACAGCAAGAAACTTGGAGAGGATATAAATTTACACTACAGTTTAGCAATATCCATAGTATGAGTGTATAATTTATGCTAAATTCAGATTACATATGGATAGAAGGAAAGTCTAAAATGGACAATTTGAAGTGCAAGTGTCATGTGATACATAAAATTTACTTAAATACCTCCTTTCGAAATTAACTGTAATGAATGGGTTAACCATATACATATGATGGGGTAAAAGTGTGCATGTCATAACCTTTTTACAGAGTTACATTCAAAACGTAATCTTCTTTTTATATATATATATCAGTATATGTCATTAACCTTGAAATCAAAACATGGTTTATAATGCAAATTTGAATATTACATAAGTGTTAATTTCCTGGGAAATATATTTCTAAGCCACAGTTATAGGGTTAAGTCTGACAAAACCACAGACAGACAGGATGATTTATGTATCTTCTACATAAACAGAAATTTTTTCTTCTTTTAGAAATTAAGTATTTTATGACTCATTACTCAGAAAAAACACTAAATGAAAAACACGATAATTATTAAATCTCTCATGAAATATACAAAACCAAGTTAAGGTTTTGATGATTAATGCACTGAAATCCCAAAGCTATCATCAGTATATTCAAATAGTAACCTACCAGTGGCTGAGGAAATACTAACAACAAGCAGTACAGTTTGTGCTTAATAAATATACCTTCAGTCAGTGTACAAAATATTCCTTACTGTATAAAATATTGGTAAAAACAAAAATACCTTACAAACTTATATACATATATTTATTTCAACACTAAAACTGGATAAAGATATGCATTCCTTAGGTTTGGAATCCTTTACACTTATTTCTGTGTATATTTAATAAGATAAGGAGGGTAAATAGTTTTTTAAGTTTAAAAAACTTACATGACTGTATAGATAAATTATAACAACAAATGTGAAGTCTTAAAAATAAATTCATACATTTCTGAAACCTACTCTCATGACTTTATTGTATCAAAAACATCTAAGAAAAATCTTATTTTCACTGAATGCACCAACTCTTATTTGTGGGCAGATTGGTTTTATTTCCGAGATGTTTGAAACTGTTCGTAGAAGTAGTTAATATGAACTCCTGTTATTTCTCAGATTTATAGTTGTGTTTTAAGAAATGTCAACATTTTATTTTTTTATCTAATATTGTTTCAGTGGCATGAGATATGAAATTATGATACAGACCATGAAACACTATACAAATCCTCAAACACCAACACCAAAAAATGAAGTTATGAAACATAAGGGTAAAAGATAAAACTGAGAGGAGACAGAAACCATGGTCCGTTAGTTCACTGTTACCAGCTGTCTGATAATGGACTATAAATGGCCTTGGGGTCCAGGATTCCCACCTTATTCCACGTAAAGGTTCCTTGTGAGCTTGGAACATTTTGACATTATTCATGTTGCTCTGCCAGTATTTGACGTAGCCTGCATGGTCTCCTGTGACCATCCAAACATCACTGTGACTCCACATCATACACCTCACTGGAGAGTCATGAGCCTGTTATGAGGAGCAGAAAAACATGAAACAAAACTATTTAGTAAACAGCTTCATATATATTTTTAATATATTTTTTTCTTTTGAAAATACACTGTTAAAAGAAAAACAAAAATAAAAATGCAGTGGGCAACATTAATATGGAACAAATCTAACATACTACAGGCTTGGTATGGCAGGTAGTTCACATAAGCTAATGAAAGAAAACAAGATCCAGGACAAAACTATCACTTTTAAGGACTTAATTTAATTATTTTAACATAACATGAACTCCACTAAAATAAATAACTAATGGTTTAATATATTTTATAAATAAATACCTGCAGTAAAAGCTGTGAAAATGTTCTAATAATAGCAGTAACACCTCAGTTACCAAAAATCCAAAAAAAAACAAAGAAAAAAGATTGAATTAAGTTATTAATACAAATTCTAAGTGATTGACTGCATTACTAAACAAAGCATAAGGAAATTCTTTGTCATTTACAGTCCCCTCCCTTTAGTGTACTTCAATTTTTCTGAACTTCTGTTTAATAACAAGTGATAAAGCCTTGTGTTTTTCACCCAAATACTGTGCTTTGGCCAAGAGCTGTAACCAAAAGAAAATAATATTTAACAAAGATATTTTTTCAACTTGCCAACAGGACAAGTTAACTGAACATATAACATGTTACTGCCTTAGCCACACAAACAAAGCAGATTCACATACACATTGTCACTGTGAACACTCTCACACTGTTGTGCACATTACAAATTTGCATATCTCATGGTTTTACAACACAATTACATTTCATTCTTTTAAACATTTTGTCAGTTTATTCTCCAATTTCAACTAACAAAGAACTGGAAACAATGGGCCAATAAGTCCTTTATATTTCAATGTGGTTTACAGCCAAAATGTTTTCTTGTATGATAATGCAAATCAATGTTTAACCCTATCACCAAAGATATCCTTTACTGCACATGACACAAGGTTTTGGTGTCTTACATTCAAAATTTTATTAAACGACTTTTTATTTATGTTATACCAATTAGAATAGCATAAAATCTTAGCTAATAATCCATATTTTAATGGTATACAAGTTTTATGTTCTTTATTCTATAAGGTAATATTTAAAAAAATCCCGAATTTCCACTAGTGTGACATTTTTTTAGCAGTCATCATCCCTATTTTATCCACAACCCCTCAAAAAAGTATGAAATTAAACATAAATTACCCTCTATAAAATCGTTATTGCTGAGACAAACCACAATTTTTATAGTCTATTGAATTATAGCTATTGAACAGAAAATCAAACCCCCTCCTGTCATATCCTCTCTTTCAGAATTCATTGATAGTTCTCTCTTACATTTAATTATATATATATTACCTATAACCAACAGAAATTCAAGGTTTTCATCTATCAAATGACATATTGTATTACATTATGTACAGAACAGTTAGATGTCAATTTCACTCAGAGTACCAACATCGTTCCTGTGAGAAAGCTCACAACTAGCTTGGATGAATTTGTTATGACTCTTGTTGCATAGTTAGAAAGCCAGAACAATTTTGAGAGGTAAGTGAATTTGTCTACTTTTGCATTAAAATAATTACTATAAAAATTTTTTCTTAACTGTCCTCAATAATCAAGAGCAAGAAAAAAGAAGATTTTAAAAATAGGGATCTTTTTAGGTTTGTTAAGATTAGGTAAAATAAGTAATAATAATAATAATATAATTAAAATGGTTCAGGAGTCACAGATGCAAGCAGCTTGTGGGTAATGTAATTCAATAATGTAACGTGAGCTGCACGTTTCCCCAAGTTATTTACAACTTATAATGGCACAGATAGTGGTTAGACACATTTCAAAAGGCAGTAAAACAATAATATTTAATTATAAGTATATGCATACTGTTACGAACTTAGAGCTACTTAAGAAAAACAAATGTAGTTTCATGTTACAATCTGAAGTCATTCTAGAAAGAAATAAAGTGCAATTTAGGTTTATTTCGATTTTTTTTGGTTATTACAAATTCCGTCAAATTGAATGATCACGTTTTGAGATAGAGTAAAGAAAATTACAGATAAACTATAAAGTTTTAGTGTAAAAAACGTTTGAAATGCGTTTAAGAGGTTTTAGGGATTACGAAAAGGAAATTTGAGATTTTTGTGATGAGGAAAAGTATTTTTCATTTTAACATGAAAATTACTTTTTACATAGACTATTCAAAACAAATAATCAATATATTCATGGACAAATATTTATTTTATTAAAAATACTTCACTAATACAAGAAAAGACTTATAATACTAACTGAAAGACTGCCAAATTTTGTGAAAATATACACACTATATTGAAAGTTAGAAGTATTAAATCTATAAAGACTTTAAATGAGTACAAAGATGTCACATGGTCTGTTAAATTGACCAAGCCTGTGTTGATAGAGTTAAACATTTTTAAAACAATAATTGTTCAGAATAATTTTATATGTTGCCAAAGTTCTAGCGTGTTTACGTCATTACAGCATAAAATGATTACAGAGTAAAACCACGAACCAATTTTTCTAAAAATTCATTTTATGTGTGAAAGAAAAAATGCTAAGAACACAAAGAAGAAAAAAAAAAGGATTCTTCCCAAAATGTCACTAAAATTTCCAAGCCTAGATCAATCACTGTATAAATAATAGGTAACCTAATCAGGTACAAGCTGATGGGCTGTCATTAATGGCAAATATTTGACTATTCCAAGCATGGCACTTAGGTTTATAATACTCATTCTATTATATTGTTATTGTTTGAATTTGCATTTCTTTCTCTCCCTTTTTAACTAATTTTGGACAATAACTGGTGAATTTGATAATTATTTTGAAGCGTTTATACTGAAAATGGAATAAAGAAAATTCTGAAACATCCATATTCTTTAGCTCATAAAAAAAAAAATGTATAATTTCAAGTTCCCACTAATTAAGTCTCGTGCTTATTTTACAATATAATTTCAAAAACAGTCATGTGACACCCCTATTCACTTGCAGCTAGGGATTCATAGTTCAGAGCCTGTTATTGATTGGTGTTGTTGTATTTCATAGAGACTATTTTTGGTGAAATGGATAAACACAATGATATGACTTGTTGTGGGTGCAATTATGTCACACTTTCAGCCTTGAAAAATTAGTTTACAAAATTCCATGACTTCCCAGGATTTCATGAATTGTGTGAAAAGGGAAAAATTATTGAACATGCTTGCCCACCTAGATATCCAACTCAACTTCAACAATCTTGTTTCACAATTTTTGTTTGGCAAAATTCCAGCCGGGAGCTTGACTCTAATTTGTCAAGCCCCTGCTGTAGAAAACGGGTGAATCATCTGAACATACCCAAACCAACATAACTTAGGTAACTAGGTATTTATTCTTTCATGTTTTATTTAATTATACGTATTTACTGGTTATATTCTTTTTCATCATTCATCAAATTTTTCTGTCCAAAATTTAAAATAAGGGCTTAAACCACCCTCGAGAAGAACATCCCTAACAATCTGCATACAGTAAAAACTCTCACCCCATCTCCTTTTATATTAACTCCATTTCATAAATTCTCACATGTGAATCATTAGATACCTGTGTTTTTTGTAAGTAACAAAATAACCTTATATAAAATGAAAATAAATGGTAAGAATGAAATAAACTTAAATCGAGAAAAACGAAAATAAATAAAAGGATAAAAAGAAACAATAATCGTACCTTGTATTCTTGTGTTCATTACGCTCAAAAATGTTTAAATGTACTGCTACTTAGTATCATGACAAATTTTACAGTGGAAATGTTTCTTTTAAGCAATTAAACATATCTACTTGAAAGCTGATAACAAAGTATCCTTATCTATTAAACTTTTATAAGGTTCTATGTGTAGATAATCAAATTTAAAATGTGTTTTTCTTGTGTATGTAATAAATATAAAATATTCTATGGATAAAACAAGATACCAAAACTAGCTGAAAATAAAATGGAAAAAAGATTTTCAGAGGAAGCTATGAATTATTAAAGTTTATTTTTCCTTAATAGTTGTGCATTATCTTTGATGATTGGCAATTGATAGGTAAGGAACTCTCTCTGAAAATGTTTTTTTTTCTTGAAAGAGAACTGTTTTATTATCATAATTGGTGATTGGAGACAATAAAACATTTTGCTGAGAAATAAAGGTGTTCCTGATGGTTTTTAATGATAATCCAAACTTTAATGTGTTATTGGCAGAAAGCTCAACTGCCATAATTGAGGTCCAATATAAACCTTTTCAAAACCAAGGCTACCTGTCAAAGAAGTTGGTTTTCATTCTTTGTTCATGCATTTGGCACTGACCCAGTTAAACGCAAATCAAACTGGCAATTAACCCAGCCTAGAATACAAACCGATTTTATAAGGATGAGTTTAAGCATAAACCTGTTCATATATTGTTTGTTCACTCTTTGCTCAGGTAGCTCTTCAACACAAAAAAGTTAGTAAAATAGCATAATTCTAATACTTTCCAGCACTTCACCTAACTTTTTCTATTTTACTTCCCATATTACACAATAAATTCTTTAATAAATAACTTCTATTGCCCATAATAATACAAATTAAATTATACTGCACTTAAGATGGTATTTTCTTCAAAGGCAAAAGATATAATTTGGGAGGGTACATTTGTTTAGACAGGTAAAAATTTACCTTCATCCATCATACATGAGAGGTGATTTTTAAAGTTAATGTTGAGTCCTGAACTGTCCTACCCATGCAACATATGAACAACCTGATGCAATTATAATCACAATATACCAAAGAACAGTTATTTTAGTTTGTTAAATAGTTACTGGTCATTTGATGCTAAGCCTTACTGATACATTCCTGTTGAATAAACAGTACAGAATTACACAAGTTTATAAAAGCATACAATACAAACAAATCACATGTTATTTGCAATGTCTGATCACAGATGTCAGTTCAGATTAAAAAAAAAAAAAGAGTAGGTATATATATATATATTCTGTTCTTAAGTAACAGGTTCTCCAACCACTAACTTGACACGAGTTATTTCTAAAGTTTTATCAGACTTTATAAGTTATGCATTGCTGAAACTTGTAGTTTAAGTTAAATAGCCACTGTCTACTATAAACATCAATACCTGAAGAATAGTTTCAAAGTTGAAAGTTAAGCCATTCCAGAGCGTGAACTCACCACTGGAGGCACCTGTGACCAAACGCCGTCCTTCTGGAGTCCACTGCAAAACAAAAAGCAGCATAAATAATGAAAAGCTGTCAATGATAAGTACTATATACTTCCATTCTCAACACTCCAAAAACTCTCCAAATCTTATACACATCAAATACCAGTTCATTCTCATATAAATAAGAGATTTAAATTAGTAGTCAAATAAATCATAATTTAAAAAAAAACTATAAATTTTACAGTCAATATTTCTTGAAAGATTAAAAAATTTGAGTAGCCACAAGAGATAAATAGAAGTGAAAAATAATAACTGACTAAAAGCAAAGTGTAAAGGATTGGACATAGTTTCTTTTATTCACAAAAACACTAAGCAAAACTATCCCATCACATGGCCCATAAAGCATGGCAAAAGAATGTTTGAAAACATCTGCGAACATGAAGCTTAATATGAAATAAAAAGACATTTAAAAAAGGAAAATAGAGAGGGGGGGGGGTACAACATCTGGATGTGTACAAGAAAAAACCCTTCAATCCCTTCACCTTCTCAAAAGAAAATTATATAACATACTTCTTATCCCTATGTGGATTGGTTCAGTCCAGTGGACACATTAATGAAAAATTAATGTGTACTATAATTCCTAATTTACTAAGTGTATCTTCATGAAATTTGATAAGCTTTTAGTAAACATTAAAAGTATGCTTACATTAAAAAAATAATTTTTAATAAAGTATTTTTGCTGAAGATTTGTCTATGATTTTACTAAGCCAGTCTGACTCAGACTCTTTAACTGTCTGTAGATTCAAATTAATTATCTTTACAATTGTAACTGTTAACCTTTTAACACCTGTTTTATTTTTATGTTATGGTTTTATTGCCAGAATTTGTACCGATTAAGCAGTTTATCCCTCCATGAAAAGCAATAAATCACAGCAGAAACCTATTACCTGTTTCTTGAAAACACCACAAGCTGAGTTCGACCTGTGTTATCTCTTCACTCATAGAATAATTGGGCTGGGTCTTACTTTTTTTTTTTCACTAAGTTGGTTGCTCATATAAACATTCATGTAACTTTTAAATAAGCATCTTAAAATTATCAGTTGCTGGAATAGATTTATCTGGCTTTCTAAGTATGCTATAAATAGGTTAAAAATTCCTACTTGGTGTTTGGAGTAAGATAATAGCCTTTGCAACAAAGAAAAATACTGTTGACCATCTGTGTGCACCCCCCAAAAATAAATAATTATATAACAAAAGAGGAGAATTTGCTCTTCCTATTAGTCATAAGTATGTCCATTAGCCATGTAAAGGCGACACTTGGACCAGCCATACTTAAATCTTATATATAACCCTGAAAAGTTTGAGACATACACAAAAATATCAGGCTCACATGCAAAGGGTTAAAAGAAGTGAGGAAAAGACAAAATAAAAGATGACTGGAATGCAGAAATATATTTATAAAACTTCATAGAAAAACAGAAATTGAAGAAAAATTAAGAAATTAAAAGACTGAATAAATCCAGGTGAATATCAAGAAATACGTGAATTTTATATAGCAACAACAGTGGAAACAAAAGCAAGAATTTTGGAAATAATAAACCAAGTACGGAAAAATACAGTGTACCCATAAAATGGAGAAAATGTGAAATTTATCCAATATACAAATCAAGAGAGAGAGAAAAATAAACTACAGAGAAATAAAGCTACCGATTACATTACATAAAACTCAAACAAGTATAGAAGACTAAAGATAATACAAGACACACACACACACACACACACACACATATATATATATATATATATATATATATATATATATATATATATATATTAGAGAGA
>NW_013666641.1:170085-180257 GCF_000517525.1 Limulus polyphemus | reverse complement strand
AACTAACTTAACTAACTAAACTAACAACAAGTAATAAGTAAGAACGTAAGAAGTAGTATACAGACACACACACATATATATATATATATATATATATATATATATATATATATATGAGGGAAGACATGAAAATGAGTTAGACAAGGGTATCCATTAAGCCCAATATTAGTGATACATCATCCCATATATAGGAAAAGAAAACTGGTGGAACTGTGATTAGAAAAAGTAAGATTTACTGTTTAAAGTTTGCAGAATACATATATAGTGGCAGATGATAAATGATTTAACTCTAAGGGTAAGGATAGGGTCAAAGTGTGGATGTCACAACTATGTTATCAACATAGGTCAATAAACTCAGCATCAAAATGTATTTTATACCCCAAATTTAATACAAGTTTTAATTTCTTAATTTCAAAATGAAATATTTAAATAATTTCTCAATCTTAACTTCTCTGTATCATACAATACTTCATCACACTTGAATTGACCAGTTGTACTTTTTTTTTCCACTTCTATATTATCTAAATTTCCCATAATTTACACACTTATAGATATCATTGAGCTAAAATGTAAACTTATAGCCTCTAAACTTCTTGCTTAACTGAGATTTATTAAATAAAGTGAAATCAACATGTCATGCCCCTCCTAACATATCCTGCCTTTCAAAAAATGTCAATAACTCACTCTAACATTATCTATTAGACTATTTCTAAGAGAGAATTCCAATTTACTACATTCCACAAATTTGGGAATATTGAGGTGACAGATTTTGAGAAATCTGTTCCCAGTTTCATTGTCTGCCATCATTGAAGCTCAGTCACTCAGCTATCTGAATTATTTTAATCCATTTATAGCTTACATAAAAAAGATAATTAAATTATATTAATCTAAGGACATTCTATTCTTTTCTGAGAATGAAAGTATTTTGTATTATAAATTAGATACTTGAATTGTAGAAAAATAATTTGTGAAACAACACTACCTAGTGAGTGTGGATGCCTTCTTTCAAGTGCAAAAGCTTGAAAAATACAAGATTCCACATGCATGTACTAAATTTCTTTTTCTTATGTATATTTTCTATTTATTGTTATAAAAATAAAGTGCAAAAATTAAAAACTTGTTAGGTTAGATAAGAAAACATAAATGAAGAAAAAATTAAATAAACAAATTACTTGTGATAATAGGTGCTGGTAACTCAATCTTTTGTTTAAAGAAAGCTGTCCCTTATAATAAATAACCAATTTTCTGTGTACAACAAACTTCTTTATTAAAAGCTTGCCAAATTTCATGAAGCTACATTTACTACATTCAATGTTATACAGTGTAGTATGTATAGTTTCATGGTAGTTACAAGTTTGGTCAAAATGACCAAGCCCATATATGGAGATATAAAAAGATGATTGGCAAGTCAAAGATATCTACAGAGCAACAATTTAATACTGAACTTAAACAAACCAAGGATTATATCTTTCAATTACAAGAAGAAGGAAGAGAAATAGTACTGAATGGATCAAAATACAGAGGTGGCAAACAAATATAAAATATTTGGAATACTGGTTTACAAACAGAAATACACAAAAGAAGCAGATGATACAGCAAAGGCCAAAGAGCTTTAAATATAGCATACAGTATAACACACAGAATTGCAATAAATTCAATTGTTTGATATGTTAATTGGATAAATGGTAATATATGAGGTTTAAACATGAAAATGGAATAAAGGAGAGAGGTTGCAGGAAAAATACGTAATATGGATATTAGAAATTCAGAAATACTCTGTATTATGTACAAAAGTGAGATTGAATACAAAAATACAAGATATTAATGGTTTAGGAGCTATGTTTCAGAAGTAATACGAATGAAAAAAGATGTCCAAAATGTGATTAATAAATAAGAGGAATTAAAAGGGGGGAATGGAGATGAGAAGAATATTGGAAGCACAGAAACAATAAAGATAAAGACAGAACAAAAGTTGGAGAAATGGAGTGCAGAACAACATTGTACTTACTGCACATACTGTCATAAGATAAAAACTGAAGCGATGAAATATTCGAGATAACAACAAATATGTATATATACATATATATAGATAGATATTAAATTATGGAGATTAAGACACATTCATAGAAAACAAAGTAGATCAGAAATGTAGATGTAAGAAAAAGGAAGAGAAATGGAACATATATGGGAATGTGAGCGAATGCAAAAAAGAATATGATTAAATTTAAGAGGAAAGAAATAAGGAAGAAAATAGGTGGATTTAAAATATTAAATTGAAGAATTCATAAAAGAAGAGTACATGGATTGAAACAGTAAATACATAGTTAAAAAAATGTAAATAATGATATTAAATTAGATAGAAAAAATTACCATGAAGAAAGTATTTTATAAAATCATTTCGTAGTGAGATAAACCTCTAATGAAAATATATTCATCTTCTAAAGAGGAAAACTCAGAATAAAAAAATGTTGGAAACCACTGCACTAATCCATGAAGAATACTTGGTAACCTAAGAATAAAATAATACTTGTAGTATTCTACAGTAACAAGGGTATCCTATAAGGACACAATGCAACTGGGTATTTTATATTAAAATGGGGTATTTATAAGGACAAAATGCAATCTGGTATCTTGCATTAACATGGGATACTAAAAAGAACACAATGTAATCAGTTATGTTACCAAATTGGAATTGATTTTATAACTATAAATTATAAAGAAAAATATCTGAATCAGTATTGACTACATGATACCCACTGTTATAAAATATTTACAAATGTCTAACACATTACAAGGGGATTGTTTTATACTTCAACTTTCACTTGGATATAAAAACAGAATAAATAAAATATACCTGAACATTTTATAAACACATTCTAAAAAAAAGTACTGCATATTAGTTGTACCTAAAATGAAAATCATGGTAAGTGAGCATCATGATTTAAAACTTATGAAGGTTACTTACTATGTAGAATTATACACATACTTTTCTCTATGTTTTAAAGTAGAGAAAAGACCGTGTATAATTCTACATATTAATTTACCTATGTTATGAATCTTAAACAACAAAGTTACTTACTGCTACGCAGAAGATTGGACATCTCATTTTATTTGTTGATGTACGCACAAATTTGGTGGTGACAGCATTGATTGGATTCTCGATCATACTCACAGGAGGAATTAGCTATAACAATACAAGTTGTGCATTTTGGGAACATATATAAAACAAATGCACGTACAGCATATCAACACAATACTAACCTATATCTCATTTATAATATCTGAATAGGTTCTCTAAAATAAACACGCTTATATTTTTGTTCTTAGTAATTAAATCTGATAATAAGCATAGTACCCCATTTGCTGTTAATTTCTTTATAACAAGAATTGACAATAATTTGTTAAATGAAAAAGGACTTGTTTAAAGTTCATCTTTCCATTTTGCATAAATTTACAGACATATACTTACTTCCTCTCACACAAAGCTGTCTTGATAATCTTTCTGCCCACAAAGCATGTTGGTGTAGCAAACTCCCTCTGCTACTCCCACTCAATCCTCACTTTTGAGAATTGGCAGGCTCTAAAAGAAGAACACCAGTAATGGGGAGGAAGGGTGTGAAAGGAGATAAGTACCTAATGAAAATATATTTTCATCGTAAGAAAATGTTAACTTCCAATACAGTCTTACCTTCTCTCACACAAATCTAGAATCCCACAGTGCAAAAGTGGTGGGTTTGGTGGAGGCACTCAACATTGAAGCCAAGCAGAAAGTGACCACCCAAAATGAATGGGTGTGCTCCGAGATGAAATCAAACCACACGTGAGATTCTCCACTACATCTTGAAAAGTTATGCTTTTCACCCTTGAAGCAGGAACCGAATCTGATATGGTTGGAAAAAAAGGATGTGTTCAGAGAGGGGCAATCCATAGCAAAATATAAACTGAATGAACTATGCAGATACCCATCCATAACTGGACAGATAAGGTTCCATAACTAGACCTTGGAATTAGAAGGCTTAGGATCCAAACAAATAAAAACAAAAATAATGTAACATAAACACAGTGGCTAGGGCATGTGTACATTGTTACATATACTCATCAACCTCAACCATAAGTACACAGTGTGTCATACATCAAGCAACTGGGATTACAAAGAGGAAGTTGGCAGTCAGCCAAACTACCAAAAACCAATGTGGAAGCAAGAAGTACAACAAACTGAACCCAGCATTACAGGTTCGTGGCATTGCCTCGAATCAACCGTAAAAAACAGGGCAATATTTGTAACTGGTATTATGAGCAGAAATCATAATTCACCCAACCATAAATGTAGGGAAGAGACATCCTGCATCCGGAATTACGAGGAGGACATGGAACATTCTCTCAACCATAGACACAGTATATGTACATAATGTTGCTGGTATTATTAGGCAGACAAAGTCCCTCAAACTTAACCACAGAAGCAGGGAAAGAACCTTCTGCAACTAGAATTAATGTTAAGAGAGAGGCCTCTACTGCACACAACCGTAAGAATAGGCAAGGTTATCCTGAACCCAGTATTAGGAGGAGGATCCTACGTAGGATGGTCCTGCTCCAACCAACAGTTGTCCTTCTGGGAAAAAGAAGAAATGGAAGGAGGGAAACCAGCTTTGCCCTCTTCTCACTGAGGGGGAAATGATGAGTATGTATGGTAAATTAAAATTCCAAAACTCACTCAGAAGAAGGCCTCCATGGTACACCACCCCAAAAACTGGGAAGTGGTAAGGACTCCCTTGCTCCACTGGAAGAAAAAAAAAAGGGAAAATAAATGCTGTGGGGAGTCTGGAGACCTTAGATGACAAAGGACATAAATATGTACCTTACCAAAGTCTGAGTACTGATGACATGAAATACTTAAATCTCCCATGTGTAAAGAAGGACAAAGCCACACAAAGGGCATCAGAGCCACGCTTACCACAGGTATATCCACCATATTGTATATAATGTGAAGTGTACAAGTTGAAAAACATACCACAGAACCACTGAGAGAAATGGAAGCAATATGAAGAAATGAGGAGAAGAACAAACTTCCACCAAAGTAAATGATGTGGCAGCACAGCAATTGGAGCAGGAAAAAGAAAACTAGTAAAATCACCCATGTCTTGAACAAACAGCAAAACCAAAATATGCATCAACCAACAACCTGATTAACTAGCTGTAAAAATGAAAATGGAAAAACTTCTGAAGAGGTGTAAAGTGTGACAGACCAAAATAAGAAGGTGTCGAAAAAATTCCTCAGAAATACTGTCAAGTTGAAAAGAAAAAGTAATCGCTGACTGAACATATGAATCTAGCTTCCTGCAAATTAAGGCCTGTACCTCTTCTGCAGATAAAGTAAAACCCTATTCCTGGGAAGTCATATCAGTAACATTTTCAACTGTAACAGGAATATCTGTAGTTGAGGCATTGAATCATGAATTCATACTAAAATCTCTTATAATTCGGTAACAAAACAAACAAACAAAATTGTTGAAACAATTTAATGCAAACTCAGTAAAATAAAACCGTTGAAAAAAAATTTAAATGACAAAGAAGCATAATCATAAATGGGAGCCACATGCAAAAAACATACATCCGAACAATGCTGTGCCAATCGAGAAAGTGAGGATTGAGTGGGAATACCAGAGGAAGCTAGCTGCACAAATATAGGTGGCACAATAGTATTGGTGGAGAGTAGTCACATGCTATGTACATGTTTAACAGTGGTGCGAAATTGGTGGGATATATAGACTGGAGTACTGAGCAAGAAAATTTTTTCAGCAATGCTTAGAGGGCAGAAAAAAGATCATGATAGCTATGTATGAAAGGAGGTTGACTTTATTGGAATATAAACTAACCAATGAATATCTGCAAATTATTTCACTTGGTTGAAAATCCATCATATCAAAGTACAAAATCCTCACCTCTGTATAATACCCTACATCTGGCTGCACAGCTCTTCTATCCCTAAAGTCTCTCTGCCACACTCGAGCCTAGAAGAGTAGCAATTATACATTTTAGTAATTCTTAGTGTTAAATACTCCATAAAATTATGTTCATTAATTATAATGCTCTTGGAAAAACTTATTTCAAGAAAACCAATAATATTTTATGTGATCACAATAATAGTTAAAAATCTCAAAATTCAACTGTCTATATAAACTAATTTAAAGCAAGTAAAATTATCAAAATACCACATTAAGATACATAACTTGCATATGAAATTTACATATCATTTAGTAAACAAAATCTTAATGTAATTACAGCCAAACATATCCTTTCAATGCCAAATATACAATTTTGGTTTGTTCAACATCTAACTAATGACAATCTATTGCATCTTGTCATTTGACAGCTCTCATCTACATTGTTGGTAAATGAAGTTACAATTCATGAACTAATGACTTTTTTTTTCTACTTTTTAATCATCACATAATGAAGGTTCTTTCAGGTATAAAAATTCACAGCCATACCTTAATTTAAAAAAAGTGCAAATTCTTTAGTGAACTTTCTGAAACAGATATCTCTTCAACAGTGCTAGAATTTTAACAGTGAAAAGGACTGTGAAGCACTGACATACATGTAGCCTTTTGAAATGGCTATCAAACTGGACCCCAAAAGATATAGAGGCTATATTCACTGAATGGTAAGTTAGTTGCTCAGCTGCCCAGCATGATAGAAAAGTCTACTTTTATTTCAGACATGAGGTCTACATCCATAAAAATGAAAATCTTAAAAACCATGTGATACACAGTAGAAAATGCCAAAAGTTCATTAAAAGATTCACTTTATGTGTATTGATCTACATAACACTTCAATCAGTTCTACTGCAGCTATGTAGTACTTTAAACTACAATGTAAGATCTATTATCATAATGGATAACAGCCATTAGTTATATCAAACCATAACATAACTTTACACAAGTTCAACCAAGAAACATGGAAAGTAAGCTTAGCAGCCATAAAAGCATTTGGAAATAAGCAAAATACATCTAGTTGTGAGGTTGTCTTTTTATTTTTAAATAATTTGATTACTTTGAAACAGCAATAAAAATTCACAATAGGCTGTTAGTCAGAAAGAAAGCAATTAAGTATGAAGTTGAGGTGTTCAAACTTAAAAGAAAGGTCTAAAAAATAAGGAATTCAAAGTAGGCACAAGTGAATGAAAAAACTTTAAAGCAAGAACACTAAAGTTCACTCATCACCCAATAGGCTAACTACATCAGAAGTTTTAAGTAAATTAAAGAAAATCACACGTAAAAAATCTTGGGAATGAGCATATACCTGAGATGCACAAAAACTTGCCACCAATAAATAAAAAAAAACTTCTTTAAGCACCATTTTCTTATCAAAGCAAGCAACAAGTAGAACAAAGCCATCCATATCTAAATTTTCAACATAACCACAGCAAAGAGCCTTCTATCTATGTTTGAAATATTAATAAACCTGTCAATGTGGGTAGGAAACTATCCGAGTAATAATGATAATGGTGTACTGATAGAAATGTTCAGGAAATAGAACAAACATAGAAACCTAACCATGGAACCTCAAACACACATGTATCTATGATCCACAATGGCACAGTAGTTTTTGTAAAGTAAGTTGGGTTATATAATTAGGGTCAAAGAATAATAATCTCTGAGCTAAAACATTTGAATAAGAATTAAGCTCCTTAATTCCACCAAGTGCATAAGTTATGTAACACAATTTAAAAAGGCACAAAGAAATTAAAAATCTTCTAATAACAAATCACGTGTAGGGTTCTCCAGTATTTAAAAAACAAATCCCACCCAACATTAAACCAAGAAAAAATTATATTGTGTGCACTCACAATACACTTTCTCATGTTTTCACATTTGTTTGAGTGGAGCTCAAGCACTTGCCCTACAACCTCTGTCGTAGAGTTGGATGATAAATGGCTTTTGATAATTGATTGACTGGCCACAGTAAACCCTTTCTTCAAACTTCAGATACAATAATTTAGAATTAAGTTACTTTTTTCAATCCAAAACTACTTAAATGAAAATGAACCATATATGCAAGTTAATGCAACTGCATTGTTTAACATTTAAAAACAATGAAAGATTTATTCACTTATCAGTCACCTGTTGCAACAGTACTGTGTGCAATTTTCCAGACTATTCAGTATTCCATTACATGTTCATAAGTGTTTGAGATAATGTTGGAGCCTTAAATGTTGTATCTATAACTACACAATGACTCAAAACAACCCAGGCAAATGGCTACTTAGCAAATATAAAAAATCTAGTATTGTTTGGATATTCTTCAAGTAGCCTTAATTTAAACTGAAACAACAAGAAATTAACAATTAGGATAACACCAACTTATTTTCTCAAACAAAACTTATGATATTTGTTACTTCTTTAGAGAGTTTGAAAACCATTAAGGAAAGAATAAGAATAAAAACTATTAAGTTTAGTGAGATAAAATAGTATTTCTGTGTTAACCAGTAACAGTAAGAGAAGAATGAGTTTTTCCCACCAAATAGTAATATTCAAATTCATTTTTCATTCTGCATTCGTACTTGAAAATGACCACACCAGTGATTGAAACGTTGTGCTTATTCTGAATATAAATTTTTTTTTTCCAATTACCCACTATTAGATGTCAATAAGTAACAGCAGTTTTTAACTTCTCTATGCTAACTGCAGTTATGGTTCATTTTTACATTGATGGTATGATACCTGTTGAGTTATTAAAATTTAGTGTAATTGTAACCAAATTTTCAGTATCTTATACAAAAAATAATAATATAGTATTTTGGACTAGCTAATGTACCCAATCAATGCACGAGGAAGACACAGAGTGGCCAGAACTCATTTGCATGTCTTTCAGCATCAACTTATCTTCTTTGATTTGTTTCTCCAGGAGCTTCATTTCACCATGTCAATTGCTTTTACTCAGCTTCAGTTATCCTAATTTTTGCTAAGCTTTCTTATTTTGTCATGCCATCCATCTATTTTTTTCTTTCTCTTGCTAAATGACACTTTCTTTCTTGCACTGTTTCTGAACTATTTTGAATTTTATTCAGAATTTCAGTTTAGAGCTTATTTCATAGATGGTGTCAGAAGTGTTCAATTGAAATGGAAAACTGAGGTGGCTCGATGCTGTAAACATGCCATCTTTTAATTTGAACATTAACATGCTTGATTTAATCTATAATGTATCAAACGATCTTGCTGTAAATATATTAATTTTAAACAAATAAAAAGAAAAATCCTGACTCAACTGAGATTTGAATGCAAGACATCCATCTGCGAGTTAAGCTCTGTAATCATGAAGCCACTTTGAAATCCAGTGTTTTAAATCGAACGTTAGCAAATATTAAGTTAAATGTCATGGTATTCATGTTTTTATGAATATTGAAAGAGTTTGCTCTAAACACAATCACTAAGGTGTGAAAATTTACCAAGATAACATTTAATTTACATTCATTTACACTTATCACATCTAAACAATGATGTCCAATGTTTCTTTTTCATACTATATGGTATTTTAAGGATGTCTGGCACTTATGTAGCTGAAGAGTTGGCAGTGGACGCTGTCAATCAATCATTTTCTCTTTAGTCAGAAGTTCAAAGTTACTCACAGTGGCAGATAGCCTTTGTAGCTTTGCCATAACAAAGACATGGCCAGGAATTGAACTCGAGACCCTCCAGTCATCAGGCCATGCTAGTTCAAAGTTTAACAAACTTGAAGTAAAAACAACAAAAACTTATAATGTTAGAATTGGGTTTCAATATCCACAGTGGGCACAGTACAATTAGCCCATTACATAGCTTTGTATTTAACAGCAAAAAAACAAAAATATAATGGCAATATTTTAGTTACTTGGAAAGTAGGAATAACCGAAAACAGGAATAATGGGAAAGCTAATTTTGAAAAGATTATTGTTTTTATGATGATTTATCAACTGTTGGAATAACCAAAAACAGTAATAATTGGAACAACTAATTTCCATTAGATGATTATTTTCATTATAAAAGATTTAATAGTAATTCTAATTAACTGGATACATTAGGTTTGATTATTGTTGTGACAATCAATTGTTGGAATAATAGTCCAGCTCTACCCTATAGTTCACACACACACACACACACACACACATATATATATATATATATATATATATATAT
>NW_013666641.1:163347-170075 GCF_000517525.1 Limulus polyphemus | reverse complement strand
ACACACACACACACACACACACACATATATATATATATATATATATATATATATATATTTGTATCTTCACTTTTATATGAGTGCTTACATCAGTGGTTCCCAACCCGGGGTCCCTGGAATCTTGGGGGTCTGCAAGGGTAATACTGAGGGTTCGTAAGCTATGTTCTTTAAATAAATAATGCATGGAAAGACAGAATAATAACAACGTAAAAATCTGAGACTGTTCTATAACTGTCACAATTTTTCTGTCTCTCTTAAGTATGTGAGAAAAGCCATTAAAAATTCAGCTACGCTCCTCGATGGGTTCTCGTGGGAAAAAATGTGGAACATAGTATCAATAAAGCAACATTGACCAGCTCATTAAACAAGTAATGTTTTAATCCTGCTGTTCTTTTAATTGCACACTCATTTATATATGTCTTTATTTGACAGTGAAAAATGATAAAACAAGTTAATTATTAGTTAAGAAAAACAGTTTGTTGGGTAGATGGAATCTTTCAAAAACATGGGGTCTGTGGGGAAAAAAATAAAATAAAAGGGGGTCCTTGGTGATGAAAAGGTTGGGAACCACTGGCTTACATAATGACAAACATAATGCCCCTAAACAACAAATGAAATGTTATTACACCAAAAAATGCAATGCTGAGACATGTCTCAGGGAATACTATTGATTGCATAACATTTGAAGAGGGCCTTGTTTCAGTGCTACACACCAGCTTATCAATATATTTGATGAGCCAGGTTGCACTTATGATAAGCCATGTAGAGCAGACTATTGATACCTAATGAAGTCAGGCAAGCCATAGCAGAATAAGCACAAGTGCAGGTGGGTGCTGCAATGCACATTATGTCATCCAGTGTGTGGATGACAGTTGCAACTGTTCATAAGGCTCTTTAGTCAACTTTGCAAATGTTTCTTTACAAGCTACATCATGTTCAAGCACTGAAGGAGATATGGATTTAACCCAATATGCTGTTTTGCAGTGTTCTTGTCAAAACTAGAAGTCGATGATAAATGGCTTGTAGTGTCTTCCGGACAGACGAAACACTTCACCCTTCCCGGAAGTGTTAACACATGAAATTGCATTATCTGGTCAGAAGCTAATCCACATGTAACACTTCCTACACACCTCCATGATAATAAAGTTATAGTGTTATGTGGTTTCATTGATGACTGTTTCTTTTAAAAAACCATCAGCACATGGAATAAAAACCTGCATGATACAATGTCATGCTCACAATTAATGTGATTCTCATGTTGCAACAATGAAATGTGGTAAACGCTATGGATTGCATGAAGAACTATGCCCCTCCAAATATGCCTAACCAGGTGAAACATGTCTTGTGGGAGCAAATTTCAAGAAAGATCAATTTCATGTCCCTTTCCTCTTCAATAGCCACCTTGTTCACCTGACCTATCACCAACCAATTTCTGGTTGTAGGAGTATTCACCACATATACCCTGCACTTAACTCTTTCCATGTGGACTCAGTTGAATCAACTAAGTTCGTAACCATTTTGTACTCGTTAGTTTCTATACAATAACTTCTAATACAGTATCTTTACAAAATTTGGTAGAATTTCAGTAAACAATACAACTTTTATACACAAAAAATTAGGTTTTTTAATTTAAGTATTTTAATAAACAGTTGTCTGTGAATATATCGAAAAGTTTTGTATATTAGTCCAAGTACAAAGTGATTTTCATGTTAAGATTAAAAATACTTTTATTGATCTGAAAATTTTCAAATTTCATTTGTGTATTATCCAAAAACCTTCTAAATAATTATAAAATGTTTTTCAGTAAAACTTCTATTTTATCTGTTTTCTCTACTCTAACTCTATATACAAGGTTGGTAACCAAAAAATTGAAAAACAAAAAACAAATTACAATTTTTCCTTTCTTGATTGACTTCAAATTGTAACATGAAACTACATTTGATTATCTTAAACAGTTTTAAACTTGTAACAGAATACATCTGTTTATACTTAAATTTTGTTTGACTGGCCTTTTAACTGTGTCTTAATTAATATTCCCACCATAAAACTAGAAAATCAATTGGTGAATGTGGAGCACATGTTACCCCATTAAATTACATAATGCACGAGCTACTCGCAAGCTTACCTCATGAATATTTTTTTTTATTATTCTTTCTTTTACCTAATCTAAACCTCAAAAGTTTCTAACTTTTACATTTTAGTTACTTTTATACTAGTAAATAAAGAATATACATAAAAACAACAAATTAACTACTTACCTGGGCCTTTTTTTTCCTGTTGACTGTCGATGACACTTAACCCTACTTTCTTTATATTAACTTTTTCAGCAAGGGCTCAGTCCCTGGGACCAACTTCATAACCATTTCATGTTTGTTATAGTTTTCATGCTATAACTTTTAAGTTAGTAATCGTATGTTTACGAAATTTGAAAGATTATCAGTAAACATTACAATGCTTTCATACACAAAATATCAATTTTTTTTTACTAAGTCTTAAGGTTTGTAAAGCAATGTTTTCCTAATGCCTTTTTTTTCTTTTTGCATGTTTTCTATCTATCATGCAAAGTAATTTTCATTTTAAGATTAAAAATACTTTCATGCATCAGAAAATTTTCAAATTTCACATGCAAATTCTTTATAATGTTCAGATAGTTATCAAATGTTTCTTAATAAAAACTTTATATTTTATCTGTTATTTTCAGTAATGAATCTCTGTATGAGTTCGGTAAATTTTATCAATCTCTTAATGACTTTAAAAAATTAGAAAATATAAATTATGCCTCTTTCATTCTAGAATGAACACAAATTATAACTTGAAAACATAAATGTTTGGACTAAATAGTTTTAATCTCATAACATTGTACATTTATATATATTTATTATTTTTATTATATTGACCTTTCAGCCGTGCCTGGCTAACAATACAGAAATTACAATGGCATGGCTCATGTGCATTCATATTACTCAAATAACATAAAACTGACCTTTGGTCTGTACAAAGTAACCTGTCTCGGCTGTGTTTTAGTAGACTAGTACTTTGTAAAATACAGTCACATTTCAATTATTATACATTATTTATGTATATAGATTATTGCTATTTAGAAATAAGTTCTTATTTTTTCTTAAACATAGAACAGTAAGTAAAGAAGTAAAGCAAACAATTATTTCTTCTAGTTATGCCTTCGTACTCAATTGCTGCTTGACGTAGGTTGCCAAGCCTTTAAAACTTTTGTCCGTGGAGGATATGGAATTTTTTTTTATGTTTTATATATACATTTGAATAACTAAAAAATCATAAATTACTATATCAATACCACAGAACACAATTATAATTTATCAATTTTAGTAACAAGGCTGTATTTGGGTCTAAAAAAATATGAAATTTTGAGCAGACTGAAGACTCGACTTGTACTGAAAGAAAGACATAATGACATCATATTTGAAAATGGCTGGCATAGCCACTAGAGGAACATTCTAAGCTTTCGACTGGTTATTCATGTCATATATAGAAGTGTATATAAGGGAGCATTTCCAAAAATGGAAAGAGGTGGGCAGGGTGCGACTGTGTTTGATTTATTATGAGCAATATTTTAGCAAATAGAAAAGAAAAGACATTCTTATTTTACATTCTAGCTTGTCAATATCAGTAATTTGAGTTTCTAATTCATACAAAACAGTAGACTTTGAACCAATGCTGCATTCAACATACCACATGACACAAAAAAAAATATTTATGTGTTTTTTAATATTCACTTTTAAATTAAGAAACTGAGAAATGTACAGTACTAAAATTTGATTTATAATCTATATTTTGATACCAAACTTATTGACATAAATTCTTGAAATAGTAGTTCAATAAAAACTTTATTGCGAGTCAACAAACGAGATGATATAGCCTTTGACCCATGACAATTGGGTTAATACGTATACATATCCTACTTCTATGGATAAAATTTCTGTGTCATATTTTCTTTAAATGTAATTTTGAATATCAAAAATAGTTTTAATTATGCAAGATTTTAACTATTTCATTATTAAAAGTTACTGTTTAAATGCCAAAAGATGGCAAAGCATTAGAAGCTAATAGACGAAACATTTGTGTTAATCATGGAAAAACTAAGAGGAATTTGTGGAAAACATATGCAGTTTATGTGATTTATATTTGATTATTACCACCAATGAGCAACCACTTCAGCACAGTATTTCTAAGGATGCTACCAAAAAAACTACACTACAAGGGAGCCAGATGGTGTGAGTATAGCCAGCTGGCCAATGTGCTAATTGCCTTGCCAACCAAGTAATTTGAAGCTGCAGTCTCACTATCCCCATTTCATAATATTCAGATTAGCTCGGAATGTCATGTAGCTCATATGGAGAGAGCAAAACTGGCTTTACAATTAGAGTAACTTCCTGTACTTATAATATTTCAATGTAAAATGACTGAAATGT
Organism: Limulus polyphemus; assembly: GCF_000517525.1. Classification (NCBI taxonomy): domain Eukaryota; kingdom Metazoa; phylum Arthropoda; class Merostomata; order Xiphosura; family Limulidae; genus Limulus; species Limulus polyphemus. Next base: position 165,627 of record NW_013666641.1, on the reverse strand, counting down.
ATATATATCACAAATGCATTAATACTCAGCAGTAAGAAGATGCAAATCTTCCTTCTGAAATATGTACTTGGATTTTTTTTTATAACGCCTTCCAAGTTTTTACTAGCAAAACTGTTGGTGTAAATTTACTTAGCTGAGTACTATATATTTATATCAAACTTCCCATGTACAAAAACAGTATACACTGTCAAAGAAAGATCCTTTCCAATAGTGAGAAGTTATGTAAAACATTCTGTGAATAATAACAATCCAGTCATGCATTGGTTTTGCAGAAAAATAGTTAACATAAAAACCTAACTTTCTCTTAGTGATTAAATGTTCTGACATTCATTAATCTTAAACATTTTCTCAATAAGTTTGATTATATTCTTTTTCCAGTGCTAAATGTTTGCCACTGCCAAATGCAATTAGTTTAACAAACTGTTGAGTAAAAAGTCAGCTATTCACCATAATGGCAATGCATATCTATAAAACTACACTAAGTTTATAGTTCATTCCATATGTCTTCTTTTTCCCTTTCTGATTGTTTCATTTGTATTGATATTAATGACTATATATATATATTTATGCCATTACCACCATGTATGCTCAGTCATGTATTTTTTTGGACTGTATTTTTGAGTCTCAATTACAACCAGTTATTGCTGTAACAATAACTATCATTGCTTATAGGTTATGCCATTACTAAATAACTACTGATGGTTGCATTATCGTATTTTGAATATCAGACAAGGCTTACTGACTGATACACTTACAGATCCCAAGATAATTCTACATTTTGAGATGTATTCTGTATTTCATTGTTCAACTACAGCACTGGGCTCAAAACATCAGGAAATATTGAAAATGTCTATCTGTCTGCTGTGCTTGCATAACATAATAGCATATTCATAGCCAGTGAAATTGCATTGTGACTGGTATAAATATAACCATACAATAAAATAATCAATTTACATTAACTATTGACTAATTAGTCCATTTGTGGCTATTAAGTTAGCCATATGGCCAAGATTGTTTTTTACCCTAACACTAACACAAATATTCAGTGATTTTATTCATATGTACAGATACAAGTGCTTAATTCATAAATGGTAGCATTTATGAACAACAATTTAACCTACACAAACACAAAATAATAAGTATATAAAATCAATATTTGTTAAAAACTAGCAAGGCTATACATTCATTTGATGTTTCAAATCATGAGTAGTATACCCTCTCTCTTCTAAAGGCTATTTTATTCTCAATGTAAGTCAGATGAAGGGATGTTGCCCAAATCACAGTTTTCAAATTCACCAATAAACTTAATTTAATATGGCATGTGTTTTACAGTTTGTTTTCTACCACTGATGAATATTCACAATCAATGAGTGCTTCACACAAGTATGCAAGCAGTTCAAAACATGAGGTTTGGCATTTCTTAAAATGATTTAACAATATGTTCAATACCTTCTGGTTCAGGATGACCCCATTTTGACAGCTATCAGATTCAAGCCAAATGGTTATGGAGTTCCATATAATCGGTATAAACATGATGAAAAGTGGTTATCTCAGCAAAATAGTCATTCCTTTAATTTTGTGTAAAGTTATCATTTTCCTAAACTGAAAATGCATTTCCAAACATACTTACCACTGCTGACACTAATAGCTATTTCTCGTTCTTCATCTTTACCATCTAACATTGTGTTCACTTGCTCCAGTCTTTATATACCTTACCCGACTGTCCTCAGCAATATCTAATTTGCAAAACTTTACACCAATCCTCACACACCCTCTATGCAGGTACTGTATATAAGCACTGTATACAGACAATAAAATCACTTTTTCGAGACCTCCTTCCGGTCACTAACACCGGCTCTTAGTGAGGAAGAAGAGAGGGAGAGTTTCAGCAGAGGTAAGTATGTTTAGAAATAAATTTTTAGTTTAGAAAAATAATAAATTCCAAAACTTACAGACCTCTGCTGACCCTAATAGCTAGAATCCCAAACTGAGAACACAGAGGGGCCGGTGAGGACAGAGATCGTACAGAAAGCGTCTGCAAAGAACAAATATGTACCACGAGAAGTGGTATCAAAGTGGGGAACACTGCAGTACATCCAGAACAGGTATGCTCTTTACCCCAAACAACAGAAAATTGAAAAGGGTGGAATATAATACAAGTATGATGGTCCAGCCCAGACTAGATCGGATTTAAGGGGTCATGGTACTCATATCCCACGTTGGTGGCCAGGGCAGTTGGACTGCAGATATATATATATATATATATATATATATATATCT
>NW_013666641.1:128825-163337 GCF_000517525.1 Limulus polyphemus | reverse complement strand
AGATATATATATATATATATATATATATATATATCTTTGTGATAGGATCCCTACCAGTAAACACAGAATGATGCACTTCAAACCACCAGATTTATGAAAGAAAGAAAGCAGTAAACAATCTTTCTGATCAACCTGAAGAGTCCAAAAGGCAAAATCCCAGGTCTGGATTTACAGGACCATATGCCATACTCCACCAAAGTCCAGAACTCATCCAGTCTGGATTTACAAACAGTTGTCTTTACTCCCCCACCATGTGGGCAAGGAGAATTCTGCTTAACCATGGAATTATGGAGAGGATGTGGAACACTGTCCTACCTAGAACCAAAGATGGGACCACATTGTGTTCAGATTTACAAGGAGATAGTGGACCCCCTGCATGGACAACATAAGACCTGACAGCATTCAAAGAGGGTCCAAGCACCCCCCCCCCCAAACCTGAGAGCTAAGCATCAAATCTGGATGGTTTTACGAGTAGGCTCCCACAGAGTTTCGTCCTGCTCCTACCGATATCTGGGAAAAACTTCCAGGGACCCAGGTAGGAGGGTCTCTTTCGGCCTCTCCTCTGAGAGTGGAGAAAACTCAACACTGAAGGAAAATCCTCTGTCCACAACCCCAGCAACTAGGAACTGGGAGTGGTAAGGACTCCCGAGCTCCACAAGTAGAAGTAAGGGAGAGAACATAAGCGTTCGGGAGTCCTGAGGAACAGGTCTCCAGAGACAGTGCAACAGGTGAACCACGTTCCCTAATTTTTAAAAGCAAACTTATCTTGACTGATTCAGCTCTAAGATCAGCAGGGGCTGGCAAAATCCCCTTTACCTTCACTCATGATAATCCATGGGTAGTGGTCCATTAGAAATATTGTAATATGATATCACCATCCAGAATTGTGTCCAGACGGTCTTATGGAACACCTCGTCTTGACAAAGCCCATTGCAACCAGGAACCGATATAAAGATTGCTAGTGCGGAATTTAAATACAAGCATACCTGACTGGGCAACACTTGCCATTGAGTGGGATCCAAAAGAAATCAACAGGGACCATAGAAGACAAAAGAACAATAACTGCTTGAAACCATTACACGGGAACTCATATCCAATTTTTTTTTTCCCAGGAAAAAACAAAAAACAAATTTAACGAAATATATCTCTGGATAACGAAACAAAGAATTCTCAATTATCAGAAAGTGAAAACAAAGAAAATGTAAGTCACAAAAGGTTAGTCTGAATGCTCATGCTTTGTCAAGAAAAAGTGATTTTATTGTCTGCATACAGTGCTTATATACAGTACCTGCATAGAGGGCATGTGAGGGCCAGCGTAAAGTTCTGCAAATTAGATATTGCTGAGGGCAGTGGGGTATATAAAGACTGAAGCAAGCGAACACAATGTTAGATGGCAAAGATGAAGATTGAGAAATAGCTATTAGTGTCAGCAGAGGTCTATATGTTTTGGAATAAACAGTAGTTAAGCATTTGTAAATAACTCCCTAAAGGCATGATACAAATTTGTTGGCACACATGGACAACCACTGTCAGATTCTATGGATTGATTCAAAATGGTAATATTACTTATAAGACTGAAAATATTTTTGGAATCTGTGAAATTTGATGTTTGTAATATGTTTTTATTTGTAACAATGTCTGATGAAAGAACAATGTCTATTCTAATTCACTATAAATAAATGGATGAAAAGCACACATGATTAAGGTGGTTGGCAAAAAATGTAAAGCCTACTTCTATACTGATCCTTTTTGATCATCTGATGCTGCATGAGAAATTTGGATACCTTCTGCTTCAAAAGAGGATTTAAAATAGTTCAACTGCTCATTAATCAGCCAGTTAAAATGAGCCTCACATTTTGATTTTGGTTTAACATAAACATCAAAGCAAACCAAGTCAATCTCCAACCAAACCCATTAATAGAAGTATCTTGTCTCTAGCCCCAGCACATCAACATTTTTCTCACCAGACATTAATGAATTGGGTGGATGGCTAACTTAGCATTAGAAATGACTGAAATCTGCCAAATGTCAGACAATTCTCATCTTTGATGTATTCGTTAATATATAACATCAATTTATACCTAAGTTCCAGTCCAAACATAACTAAATACACTATTATAAGATAAAAAGAAACACTTTATCATTCTTACTATCATTCACTGCAGAAAAGTTTTGCTACAGAAATATCTTTAAAAATGTTAAAACCTGCATTTCAACTCACCTCTACTGCTTGTAGAATAGAACTATTATAATCTACAGTTTTTCTGGCAACAGCTTTTCGAAGTCTTTTCCCATCAAACTCAATTCCTTGCATCTGTTGTAAATGTTGCTTGAACTGCTGGACATTAAAATAGTTCTGCTGCTTCTGAAAATTTGTCTGAAATCTGGGCATGTGAAAAAATCGCTGCTGCTGTGTTGCAGCTGTTCGAGAGATTCCCTGTAATGCTGAAGATGTAACTTGCTGTGAATCATCATCTTCATCTTGGAGTTGGTATCCTCCTAAATTTCCTCGATGCGAGTCTCTGGGTCTTAATGCTTGCATCATAGTGAAACAGGTTTGACAGTGTTACTCAACACTAAGCTACTTCAAATCTATAAAAATATATATATATTTATTGCATTAATTGACACACCAGCACACAATAAGCTTACTATTTCTAACCATATTAACAAATTTTAGGAATATATATATTTTGAGAAAGATTTTAAAAAAGTATAATAAATATTATTATAAATTGTAAAATACTAGAAAAAAAAATCAAAACACATTAAAAGCTGGCTTACTTACATTTCAACTTCATAGAACAACCAAAAGTATATACAATTTGTTTTTCTTCTCAGGGATGAGTTTATAAAGGACAGCACAGAAGATAAATGTTTTCTTGTTGATTGTAATGCCAATCTTTTTATTTTGAATTTGTGGTGGTTAATTGTTCAGAGTTAAATGGTATATTATTCTGAAACTAGCATTTTTGAAATTCAAATCACATTCTGATTTGAAATATTCAACCTTTCTTTGAAAACTTAAAATATTTTGGACACTTGTGTTCATCACCATACTTCCCTATAATGTTCTTGAACATTATGTTAATAAATATAAATTTAAAAGCTGTTCCTTTTTCTCTTTCACCCACTTGACCTCTAATCCCATTTGAAATAGTCATATGTTTTTTAATAAAAAAAAGCTTGTATTGTTGTTACAATAAAATTCAATTAGCAAAAGTTAAAATTATTTAGGATTTTTTAAGGTACAAAACTACAACGACAATTTTTTGAATAAAAGATATATGATTTTGTTTATATCTATAAAACAAATATTTATTTTAATTAGATTTCTGTAAGGTTTAAATACAACTTTTTCTAACATAAGAACATGTGATGCAACTCACAAATGCATACACAGGTCCAAATCCAGGTCATTTAATGAAATCAGGTTAGAAAACTGAAATATCTTTACAACTACTTTATGCAACAACAATAAACTTATAAGGATAATGAAAATTTAACAACTTACAACCTTCAACAACAAAAATAAGCTGAAAAAATATACTAAGATGTGTAATAAAATTGTGATTATTCAGTGGTATTTATGCCATAGGTGAATTGAAATTCATTTCATGCATTACAGAACATGCAACAATAATAAAGCCATAAATTTTGTGAAAACACTTCTTAAATAGTCTGAATTCACACTTATAGTTACAGTGTTAAATTATTTTGCCTCATTATGTTAACATAGGTTTCTTCACCTCTGATCCCTATATTTCAATCTGTATTGTTTAGATATTCTGATATGTCATAAAGTACTGTATGTATATGTATTTTTAAACACTAATCCAAACAATCAAAATAATTGATTTGGTATCATGATATATAAAGAAATTCCTGAATTTTTTTGTTATAGATTCCTTTCTGCTTCAAGAAATATTGTAGAAAAGTTGAAATATTCAAGTACAATCATAATCTACAAGAAATGGTCTTACAAGTGATCAAATATGGTAAAATGAATTAAAAATCATCTTATTTGCAAATGCAAAAAGCTGTTTTATACATAACAGCATATCTTCTATTGATACCATTAATGAAACTGGTGTCAAAAAATTAATCTATTCTATGTAATTCAATGAGATACTACTTGAATATGAACTATTATTTTTTTTGGCGCTGACCTTACAAATCCTCCTTTTTTTATTAAATGGTTAATTCTTTCAGTGTTAGAAATTATTGTAACAGATTGAACCCATTTAAGCAGTGTTCTGTTATTAGTAATAAAGCTGATATAATTTTTATGGTTTGTTTACAGACATACTGATTACAAGAGGTACTTATCCCTAACTTTTCTAAAAATACTACCTTTAACACACAACATTGTTACTGGAGGGCATGAACAATGAGAAAAGTGATAATTTTTTTTAACCGTTTAGAACATTAGCTTGTAAAGTTCCATAAGTTTTAGGAGAAAAAAAGTAATTCCAGCACAGCAAAAATTTTGATGATGAAAGAATATGTGTTACCTAACTGACACATATTAACTATGAATTAACTTATTTGGTTATTATAATTTGTATGATACATTTAACATTGATGGAAACATATTCAATTGTGTAACTGAAAGATTTTGGCATTGGGGTGAATAAGTTACTCAAAGACATCAAAACAGTGCTTATTACTAGAAGAAAAGCTAATAAAATTTTAGGGTGTATTTATACACACACACTGATTACAAATCAAGAGGAAATGAAACCCAGTTAAGCATCACTTGAAATACTGTTAACATTTTTGTTCTCCTTATCTAAGAAAGCATATTGACTTATTCGAAAGGGTTCAGAGAAGGGTTACTAGGATGATCTCAGGAATAGAAAGGTTATCTGATCAGGTTAAAATGTCGTAACTTCTTTTCTCCTGAGAAAACAAGGGTAAAATGCTATCTTACTGAAGTTTACAGATTATCAAAGGGATCAACAGGATTAATGCAAAAGTCAGTAATAAGTCACATGTGTAAGTTTGAGTATTTAAATTTCACTAGTGGTTTTTATTGAGAAGTCATAGGCTAGTAAGAAAATACCTTGTTCAAATACTGCCACAGTGATCCATAATTTTTCTATAACCACACCTGTGGGAAAATTTTCTAAGAATATCAGCTACATATTTAAGAATTGCCATCATCTTTCATCTGGAGAAGACATATAGTATCGAGTTTTTTGAAAGGCATCAAAGTGACAAGGCTGATTCCATAAAATCAAGGGAACTAGTGCTACATTTCCTGTCAGCATGGATACATTCTGGGCCCCTATTGCCAAAACTTCATTTAACTGTTAAAAAGACTGCTTCTGTTTGTTTCCTGTGCCTGAGTATCTTGGTGGCAGACATTGTGATGAACCATTTAAGTGCATTAGGCTAGAAAATAATGCCTGAGATAACATCCTTCTTCTCCAATCAAATGATGAAGCTGATAATTAGCTAATGTTGCATACTCATAATGCACTGCAGAATGTTGTCTGTGCTATCTTTCATTACCAAGAAATGCTTCAATATTCTGGACTTTGTGTGGAATTAAAGTCTCCATGGATACTTCCTGTTCAAGAGCACAAGTTTCTCATGGGAGCAGAACTTGTTATATTTTTATCAGTTATTCATGCCCTTGTTGGTTATGACAAAACTGGTAAACTTGACACAGAATTGTCAGCTCAACTCTCAACAGAAGAATACATAGATTTCAGGCATACAATAATTTTCCCAAACATTACTTTCTCAAGCAGAAACTTTTATCTGCTGTGTTCTTGGTCATGATGGCTTCACTTGTAATGCAATTTATATCAAGCAGTATGACCATATGCAGATCAATCAATTTCCAAAGGATTGCACATTATTCTTCAATTATGGAATCCCACACTAAAATATTAACCCTATGCACACAGTAGAGTAAAAGAGCACTTCACAACGTTTTTTACAGAATTCCATTCAAAATTTAAACTACTTTATTATCAATGTATGTTAATAAACTTTGCATCAAAATGTAGTTAAAATAAAAATATTACCTAAGTTCAAACTGCTTGATTTCAAAAAGAAATGTTAAAAAAATGTCAAACTATGAGTCACATGATATGGTAGTGTACTGACAAATAATTTTTTTTTTCTCTTGCCTTATAAGAGCTTTGGATTGTTCAACCAATTAAACACATACTATAAATATTGACAAGCCTGAATATATAATTTCAATCTCTAAAGTTCTTGCTTTACTGAAATACCATTATATTTGTTCAACCCACATGACATGCCCCTCCCACATCCTCAGTATTCTCTCTGACACTTCTATTGGACATGTTTATAATCAATATATATAGCATATTCTGAAATACATAAAGCTGACAATTGTTCATTTTGTTTTAGAGGTCAAGGGCCATAAGCTGACAGAACTTGATGTGTTTAAACAAAAGACCCTGCTCCAAGCTGTAAGGAATTTTGTTTTACTAAGCCATACAGCAAAATGCAAAAAGCCTCAATTCCTTAATGAACATATAGTGTAGACAGATGTCATCTGGTGTAACCAGATACTTTATACTTATCTCCCTCTGGGTAATATACTGGTTGTGGTAGTACCAAATATAGTTCAAAGTGCCACAATAAAACTAAAATAAAGCTGATGTCAAAAGGTTAGAGAGCTAAAGCTGTTGTAATAAATAATTGTTAATAGAGAAAATAAAGTTTTAACAACAACAAAAACTTTTGATATTCATTTAGAAAGTTCTAGAGGTTATGCAAATAAAATAAAACTATAACATGAAAAGAAGTATTCTTATTGTAGTATGAAAAAATCACCTTTCACTCAGACTGACTCAGTAGAAGCTTTGTAAACTCACAGACAAATCTTCAGTAAAAAATACTGTATTAAAACATCTGATTTTTTGACTCAACAGACTTATAATGTTTACTAAAATTTCAAAATTTGTGAAGATACACTTATTACATTCAGTTTTAGTATATAGTTTCACTGTTACTTGATGATTACAAAGTCAGTCAAATTGACTGACCTGTATGAATAGGATTAAACAAGCATACCTACAATGTCACACACATGGATTAACTATGGACCCTGAGCTCAAGCCATAATTATGCAGTTACAAAATCTGCAGTGGTGTACTGAAACCCATAATCACTACAGTAATACCAGCCAATGTCAAACACAGTAATGCTTTGAAAAAGGACAAAAAATGTGACCATAGTAATGTGTGTCCTTGCCATCTTGCTGCTTTTGGGCACTGCTCATTTACTATGCATGCTACAATGGATACTTGCAGGAATTGCAAGAACCTGCAAAACTGAACTGCAAATGGTTCATGATCATTAAAACACTTTTCCAATTTAACCTGAACTTGGTTTACTTATTTCGCATTACTGTTTTGTATTATATACTGGTTGGAGTAAGCATTTCAAATAAAGAAATAACTGTACTGTAGTCTCTTTAGAGTTTTCATTTGACAGGCAAGTTGACAACTAACATCATTTTTCCTATATATATACACACACACACACATATACATACACACACATGTATATATATGACGGGCATAATTAAAAAAGGGCACTGTCATTTAGTTATAAATCATTTTGTTATCATGTGACCATTTTTTATTCTTAATATCCTATGATCCCTTAAAAAAATTTGGATACTCTTACACATGAGACTTGAATCTAACTCAACTAAATAAAAACCTTTGATATCTTTGTGCTATTTTCTGTAGATGACAGAACACAAGTGCTAAAGTAAAACTAAATGACATGTAGAATCACTAGTCTAATTTGCTAATCAATGTAGCTTCAACAATAGTATGATTCTATCTATGATTAGGTTTTTGAAAAACTATGTATGAAGCTAAACCCACCTAGATCCTTTGGTTAAGACATCACAAAAATATAAGGTAACCATCCACAAATGCTTGAGCAAAATTAAAAAACCCAAAATTCTACTTTAGCTCAAACAGCAAGCAATATTACAGAAAAAGCAGGCTGGCACACTCACTTTTCAGTTTTATTCGTGTGTTATAAAATTAAATTAAATTCAGCTTAGTTCCTGATTCATTATGTTAAATTCTTTTAAGGTAACTCAGTGATGACCTGGGTGTATTGAAAGCCAAACTAAACATATATTATAGATTATTTTGAATTTTTTGCTCAAGCATTTTTTGGAGAGATTTCACATATTTTAGTGGGTTACATCAAAACAAGTCACTTCAACTAGGCCTTAAAGTAAAAGAAAGTCACACAGTGAAATAATATGCAGCTCAAGATACTGATATTATAAACATTATCTCATAGATTTCATAACATTGTAAAGCATGTTATGTTTAATAATGACATGAGAAAAAGCTGGAAGCAGTAGGATGACATTCGTACTGAGATGAGGTATGCATACTGAAAAAAAAGAGTGACCACGTGAAGGGGAGGATGTTTTTTTATTATTATTATTTTTCAACGATCTCTTTCATTCCATGCTGATGTGGCACACTTTCAAAAATAAATAATCCATAACTAGAAAGAACTAATTAATTGCATTGGCTAAACACATGCAGACTGAATTCATAGGTCCATGCCACTAGCACCAAGATTAGTATATATCAGTGGTCCCCAGACCCCTATGGATCCGTGAAGATAATAACATCTCATTAAACAAGCAAGTTTTTTAATTCTGCTGTTTGTTTAATTGCACACTCAGTTATATATGTCTTTTAATCGATAGTGAAAAATGGAAAAACAAGTTAATTATTGGTAAGAAAAACAGTTTTTTGGGTAGATGGAATCTTTTAAAAAACATGGGGTCCTTGGTAGTGAAAAGGTTGGGAACTGCTGGTATATATATCATAAAATTTGCAAGAGATACTATGCTGAAAGTGAAAGGATCCACTGGCTATGGGGAATAAATACTTGTGTTTCAAATGCTGTTCAGAGTTCAATGCTGCATCATGTGCTTGATTTTTTAAGAGTTGCTTCAATTAGTGGCAAGAAATAGAATTTTATTTTTAAAAGATATTTCAAAGCAAGTTTTACATTTTCAGAACTTTGCAAACTGAGATTTCCTCTTGACATATTTGCAATTTTTTTTTAACTGCTGGACAAAAACTAGTGATACTCAAGAATATAAAATTTTCTGGAACACTTCATAACATAACATAATATTTTGGGACAACATGGGACCTATTGGTCTATCTTGGCTGTTCCATCCTCAAGACTAAATTAAAATTATTTCAAAAAATAAAGTAAAAAAGATTTCATACCCAGCCTCTTTCAATCATATACTTAAAGCTTTTTCTTAATCTCACTTAAATGTACTGCCTCTACAACATCTGAAGGCAACCCATTTCAAAGGCCAACCACCCTGTTAGAGAAATAAAACTTTCTTAGCTGAAGATGACTCCTACCTTTCCAAAATTTATATTTGTGTCTCCTAGTCCTACTATTCTCATTGTTAAATATAAAAAAAGATGATATATCAACACTACCAATTCCCTTTATAATCTTAAATACCTCCCCCCTAATTTTAATTTTTTCAAGAGAAAACAATTTGAGAGATTTCAGTCTCTTGTCTTATGACAACCCCTCTATCCCAGGCACCATTCTAGTAACATGTCTCTGAACCCTTTCCAACAATTCAATGTCCTTCCTAAGGTAAGGATCCCAAGACTAAACACAATATTCCAAATGTGGCCTAGAATATGGGTCTATAATCAAATATCGACAAAGCTTAAACAAAATTTTGCAGACTATTCTAAAAGTAAAAGTGCACAACATTCAGTAGAAAGATATTTTTTAATTCTACTATTTCTAGAGAATAATAAGAAGCATACATATTTAGACATAATCAGACTGTAAACAGAAAACGTCCACAGTAATTGTTACTTTTTTCCTTTTTAATTTGAATAAAAACTACCATTTTCTTTGGTATATTTAAAAATAAAATTGTAAAACCAATAAAAATGTGTTTTTCAAAGGTCAGTTCACTCTCAACCATAATTTTATAAAATTCATTTTGTACATTCACACAACTTAGGCTGAACAATGGTTTCTGTGTAAAACTAAAAGTGTAAACTATCTTTACTAATAGTATAAAGATTAGTATTAATAATAAATATTGGTATTACTAATAGTATTAGATTTTCACTGAAGATCCACTGCCCTTCTTACGACTATACACACATACAGTATACTTATACTTACTACAAGTTACAACCTGTACACTTTTCATTGTATCCTAATGCCTGCTAAGCCTACTTTTTTTTTAATCCCTTTTTTATCATTAGGCCTAACTCAGCTTTCGAACATTCTCAATCCTGACCTTAGGAAGTTAGGTATTACCTCACTATTTTCCGGATATGAAACAAACCTATAAAATTGTGGATAGTTTTATTGGAGAAAAAATCAATAATTCATACTTCTAAATAATTTCAAATGTGTGTTCATTCTCTTAACACCGCCAACTAGTCAACGACTGACATGAACGCGAGGTATTCTGGGATATTAACTTTATGCATAATATTGCTGAGGCATGTCGCCTACCAATTTGGTCACTATGCTACAAAAGAAAAAATTTAAATAAATATTAATATTTCTTTGACAATAATTCATCTAGGATAAAAAGTACACAAGTAAAAAATAATTAAAAGTCACTACCTACACTCATAAGTACATCAGAAGAAGACTTTAAAAGACAAAATGCAAGCCACAGGGATTCGGTTTTATCCTCCATATAAAAAAAAGTAAATTGAATTCACCTGATAATTTATTTAATACATATAACAGTATTTAATCAAAATGTCTGTAACATGAATGTGATTTTGGTTGTCAAATTACATAAGTAACATAATTGTTCTCTTTGAATTTTCTCAGTTTACGATATTTTGTGTTAAGCAATGATACAACAAGATTTCAAAAGTGTCCTAATATGAGACTACCATTTCACCGATTAACTCGAGTTACTAAAAATGAGTATAAGCGATTTTTATTGTTGTAACATATTCTTTCATTGGACAGGTTTTTATGGGTTATTTGGTAAAAATTAATGCCAAGTTCAGTCCACGTAACGATAATGAACGAATAACGTTTGCTACAGGCTACATTCACTTTCAGTGGTATGATTAAATTACAGTTACAAATAAACTTACTTACAGAATTTCTTTGCTAATCGATATATTAACTTAATAGTCGCTATAACTCTTCCTATAGACTCTCAAATGAATCCCTCATTAAGTACTTCACTGAATTTTATTTACAAAAAACAACTATTGAATCTTCACATAGTGATTACTTGTATTTGTAGTATACTCTGTTTTTCAAATTCCATAAAATTTCTAGATTATTGCATCATCATGAAATTTTCTAGGTATTCTAGGACTACTATTATGATTTTTTTAAATTTAGCATCATCTATTCCAACTGTTATTTTGTGGCACAGAACTAAGCACATTGACAAAAACTCTATCACATGGTGATCCAAAACAATACTACTGTACTCACACATGCTGTTTATTTCATGGACCTTCTCGCCAATAGCATTATTCAGACTTTTTACACCAGTTCTACAGAGATCCCCCACATTCGATCCGATAAAAACATTTTATTGCTCACTGGATATGTCCAGCTTTTGGAATGTTGTGGAGATAACGAGGTGATTCAGAATGTAGAGATTGTGAAAGTACCAACTGTAGTCGTTATTTCTGTCCACTGATAACTTTCCATTTCTGACATAAAAAGCCTTGGGGCGCATGTGTAATAATTTCCATGGTTCCATCCAGGGCAATGCATGATGTTAAAATTGTACTACTGAAGTTTCTTCAGCCATCTTGCTTTCTGGCCTTCTGGGTTACAAAAATTCAGCAACTACTTCAGTGTTGCATTATCTGTTCTGAGTGTAGATTTTTACCCATACAAGAAATAATGGAAATTACTTAGGGCTCGAAAACACTTAATATATCTTATGGAGTTCTACAATATCTCCTTTCTGCAGTATTTATTGCTTTGTAGTAATAGGTAAACACTTCTTCAACTGCAGAATCACTAACATCTGTTTCTAAAAAGAGTGTATGTTCAAATTTTGAGTATGCTAATACGGGAGTAGTAGTCAATTCTTTCCTCGAGTTATTGAATGCTTGTTTACAATCACCAGTCCAACAAAACATAGTTAGATTTTTAAGTAGCCTCACACAAGTTTCTCAGTAGTGGCCAATTATGGACAGATTCAATCTTGGATGGATCTGTAGGTACACACACAAGTCTCTCTCTGCTTACTGTGTATCCCAAGAAATTGACAGAACAATTCACACTTCTTGGAATTAAGCTTAAGTTTCTCTTTCCTCAACTAATCCATAGCTTTATTTAGCCCTTCGTACACACACAGTCTCTCTCTGCTTACTGTGAATCCCAAGAAACTGTTTATTGACAGAACAATTCACACTTCTTGGAATTAAGCTTACGTTTCTCTTTCCTCAACTATCAAAAATTTTCGCATTTATAATTAAAGTAGATAAGTGCAAAACGCTATGGTAGTTCAGACATAACATGCTCTATTAATTGTTGAGATGTACCAGGTGCATTATATAATCCAAATTGTAACAGAACAAACTGCCACAGTCAATTTCCTGCAGTAAAGTAGTTTTCTTTCTACTTTCTTTATGAAGTCTCATCCACTCTTTAGATCCAGATAAAGCATTTATAGTAAAATCAATCCTTTGCAATAGGTATACATCCTTCTTTGTAGCTTCATTCATCTTCCAGTAATCCACACATAACCTTATGGATCAATAACTCTTCTTCACAAGTACAATAGGTGATGCCAAGCTCTTCTTGGTCCTTCATGGCGTCCATCTCTTTGAAAATTTCAGCCTGTTTTGCAACTGAAAGTCTTTTGGCTAACTGACATATTGATACTGCATCTTGAGTAACAATCTTATGGGATAATTTATTTGTTTGGCCAAAGTCATGAAATCCATTTGAAGAATATATCTTGATATTCCATTAAAAAATTATGTAATCTCTGACAGTGGTTAGATGTAAAACCTTCACAGCTTCAGTCATACAGCTCTTGTAAGTAAGGTGGTAAGTTACCCTTATGTGAGAATTTGATATCATACTTCTACATTTTGCCTCAAAGGGGACTACTTCTGTGTTCTTTGATGTGTAAGTACTACTTATACAGATTTACATATTGCATTGTCGCATCCAGACTTGACTCAAACTTATGTTTTCATTGCACTAATCAAGACATTTTATTTTTCAGATCCATGACAGTTCTTCAAACCACTAGTCCATTGTGTCACTATGAGGTGTTTGGTTCAACTGTATCTCAGTCAATAGATACAAATTTATTTCTGATAAGTTCTGGTAGAAGCATTTCACTTCTTGGTGATACAATGGCTGCCATCCTTTTTGTCATAGGAAGTTCAACCTCTCGTGTACTGGAAAGATTGTGAAATTTTTCGAAACTAAACTAATCTTGCATCCATATTTCCACATTAAGTCAGTTCCCACTATACACTCTTCCTGGATGTAAATCGCCCAAACATCAGGAGGTGTAGAGAGACTTTCAGCAGCAGGATAATTTCCAATTTTCCTCTTGCTGGTACTCTATGTTCAATTGCTCTTCACATCAATGTACCTTCTTTTTTCTGGTATCCTTTGAGTGGAATTCTTATTTCATAAAGACTTTTTTGTTTAGTTCTGGGTAAAATGTTCTCTCAAGTTATACTTCATATACTTATTGTCTTTTGGTTTATGTTCTCCATTTTCTGTAACTTGTTGTCTAACTAATGATTTTCAGTTCTTCTACACTATCGTCAGAGACAATTCATCTTTCAATTACTAATTGATCTGATGATCCTGTAACTTCTAGGTGGTGCATTTAGTTCTTTATCTGCAACTTTTATGGATTCAAGTTCCATTGTCAACTAAAGAGCTTCCTTTAAAGATGTACATCTACTTTGCTTCAGCCTAATTTGAACACCTTCATCTGTTATAGCATCTATAAATTGATTATGTGCCAACACATTCATCATTTCACATGGAAAATCTAAATAAGATATCCGGGCAAACTTTTCCATATCTTCCAATTGTTTGGCTAAGGTCTCTTCTTTCCTTTGTTCACTGTTCTGAATATTGTTATGGATACTTCTTTTTGGTGTGTCACTCCAAACCTGTTGGATAAAGCAGTTACCAATGCTTGGTAGTTGTTATGACACTCATCTGAAAGAATATTTAATGTCATTAAACCTGGTCGTCATAAATGGGTAATGACATTAGTAGTTTGTTGTTCACTCTTGAAATTATTTTAAACTGAGCCAGTTTTCTATATTGAGCAGTATTGTTGAATTAGCCAGCTAAATTCAGGAAGTTGATTCGATAGTATCATGGTTGAAGTAGTCAAGAAAGGTCTTGCAGTCACAGATGGTGCAGCAGTAGTGATAAAAGTGTAGACGAAATAAGTTATCATATTCCATACTTAAATGGTGTTTTAGATTGTAATTCTTGGATAGATGCTGAAAGAGGTGTGAATGACTTAATCTTTACATTTACCTATTCTTTTTCGAAATGTCTTATTTTGTCACTCATTTCTTTTTCAACTTCGATTTTTTATTACAATTTTTATGTACTTTGTTGATATCTTCTTGTTCTCCAATTTTATTATCATAGCCTTTCTGTACTTTTCCAGTATTTTATTGTAATCCTTCTGGAGATCTCCAAAAGCTTCATCAATTTTGTCTTCAATCATAATTATTTTTGTTCTTGATTCTTCTTTAGATATGATGTACCTTTCTTTTTATTCTTATCTGAAATTCCTCTTTCTTCATTCTTGCTCTTCTTCTTTAATTTGTCTATCTCTTTCTTCTAGGTCTTTTATCCTCTTTCCCCTTGGCTTTCTTTTAATTGTTTCACCATCTATAGTAAAGTTTCGATCTCGCTTCGTAATTGGATAATCATATTCAAAGCTTACTCAAACTTTTATTTTATTTTAACTAAAATAATCCTACTTCTAGAACCAGAGTTATAACGTGTTCTATCGTTTTAATACTAAATATTTAGACTTAAACTCTCACTGAATAATTAATAATACAACTTAAAAAAATTCTGAATAAGCTACGTTTGGACAGAATCTGATATTAAAAAAAAATTCAAAAGCTGTAAGTACATTCAAAGCATAAGTAAAAGCTCCATGTGGATAATTAGAGGATTTTAAAACAAAACTTTTGTTGACTCTTCTTAGAAATTTTAAAAAATCACGCGATTTTAAACAGCTAGGGAGAATGAACTTGGGTAAACCAGAGTGAAATTTGGGGGTACACGGCCCCCAGCCCTATATTGTTTTAACTACACTACCTGATTTTAAGAACTTTTTCAGTGTATATATAACATCATGCCAGGGTTGAAAGAGAGAAAACCATTAAACAATTTTTCTCTTTGTGAAAGAAAATCTTGACAAAGTCCTATATTGCAAAAAATATTGCCCAAGATGTCAAAGTAAATCAATGATTAATTTGGGTTTTGTCTAAGTATGAAATGCGCCTCATTTAATGAATCACTGTAGAATTTAGCCATATGTCTAGAATTAGGCTAGAAATTTAACAAAGTGTTCAGAATTAGATTAGAAATTTACCCATGTACCCATAATCAGATTAGAATAAATCTAATTATGCGTCAAGAATTAGATCAGAAATTTAACTGAGTCTTGTTTATTTGTTTTAGAACAAATCCATATTGGGCAAACTGCTGTGTCCACCGTGTGGAATTGAACCCAGTGGACAACCATGAGGTTAGAATCAGGTTAGAAATTTAATCATGTGTCCACAATTAGTTTAGCCACGTGTCCAAAATTTGGTAAGAAATTTAATAAATTGTCCAAAAGATTGCTTATGGAATTGGGTCAGTCACCTAGGGCATTACATATTAGGTAAGATTGCTGTAACATAGCGCATAATGCATAGATAATGACAGTGAATTTTTTACTGGCTAGTTTAGGGGTGATTCAGAGATAGAGCATTCCTTATTTTTATTGTAACATTCACCGTCAGTCACGTTGGTGGCAACAGTGTACCGAGAAGAGTGACGTTGTTGTTTCCATATATTATGCCACGTTTTCTCAGTCTGGAAAAGGATAATAAAGAGAATACCATCAGACATTTGGAAATTGAAATACACATTGATTGGATTTAAACACATTCTAATAAATGTGCCACAATATACTTGCTCTTTAGAACTCTGATTGTGTTTATGTATTAAAGATTGTTTCGCTAAGCTTAATCTTGTGTCTAGTCTTTTTCTTTGCTTCGAATTAGTCAAGATCACAGAATTTAGTGAACTTGAGAATACAGCACACTTAGGACAAGTAACAAATCAGGTTGAATTTTTGAAATTCGAAAGGCTTGGCGTTCTTCATTTTTTATCTTACCTTGATTACTTCGATAATTATGGATATTTATATTTTTGTAATGTCTTAGATTCAAGTTGGCATGCTCCTAACGTTGCAGCTCAAGCATGTCTAAATACTTAATACAAAGACATGATCCGCAGATGAAGAAGCTGCTCACAGTTGGTTAGTCTATACAAACTACTATACGTGTGTGTAGAGAAAGAGAGGGACTAAATATGTCAATGTAATATTTTTAATTCAGTTCGCTTGAATAATTGCTTGTTTGTTTTTAAGCACAAAGATATACAATGGGCTATCTATATTTTTTCACTGTACTGAATCAAACCCTTGAATTTAGCAATGTAAGTCTATAAACTCACTGCTGTCTCAACGGGGAACGACCTGAATGATTGGAATAAAATAAATGTAGAGAAATTACGTGCATTAATCAGAATGTGCAGAGGACATTAAAAGGGAAGGCGCTTATTAACATAAAAAGACAGTTTTCAACATCGTAAAGTAAGCTTTTTTGGGGGTATAGAAGATTAGGGGGAGTGTGGGTTGCCTCTGGCACACATAAAAATCCATAAGTGGAAATTAGATTCTCTTTTATTCCTAATCAATTGGTTTTATAAACAGTTTTATGATCTAAAATTAAACAGTGAATTTTTGCGCATTGGCATATTACATTTATTATTTTGTTTTACTGTAAATTCCTATAAGACCTTGTGTTCGATTTATTTTGAAGCTGAAATCTTTTTTCTTTCCTAATAACTCACAGCAAGCAAGGTGTATATTTTCGTAGTTGTTGACAATTTTTATGACTGAGATAAAAAGAGCAATTTTGGGGCATAAGGGCAGGGACTTGAGCCCACCCAGCCAACCCGTGTACGTCATTGGCATTAACATATTTTGTTAAGGTCGGTCACGGCCCAATGAGATTCTGTTGTTCACATCCCACTACCACACACAAAAAATATATGTACTTTGGAGATGTACGTGGGTGTGTTAAAAAAGTAACGGTCAATACCTACTATTCGATTAAACAAAAGTTGACCATGAGTTGGCACTGGACTAAGTACCTTCCCTCTAGTATATTAGTTCAAAATTAAGAAAGGCTAATCGCAGATAGCCTTCGTGTAGTTTTACTTGAAATTCTGAAACAAAGGCCCGGCATGGCCAGGTGGTTAGGGCACCTGACTCGCAATCTTCAAATCCCCGTCCCACCAAACATGCTCGCCTTTTCAGCAGTGGGGGCGTTATAATGTGCATAAACCCCACTATTTGCTGGTAAAAGAGTAATCCAAGAGTTGATAGTGGGTGGTGATGACTAGCTGCCTTCCCTCTAGTCTTTCACTGCTAAATTAGGAAGGGCTAGCGCAGATAGCCCTCGTGTAGCTATGCGCGAAATTCAAAACAAACAAACTGAAACAAAGACTCCATTAGTAAATATGGTTCCCCTCTACTATTGTCTACAAATAATTTCTTTGAAATAATACAAATGGTTTTTACGTATGAGATATTTGTATTGTGTGTAGTATGAAACTTGTAATAGTGGTAGCAAATCAAATAAATTATAACTCATATGGTACGAAACTGTAAAATAAAAAATACTAAAATGTTTAGTGCAATTTCTCATGCTCGTTAGAGGACGCGCCATACTTTAATTTAAAGGTAAAATCATAATAATGTAGAACGTACCGAAGTCTGGAAGTGTAGAAAAATTTAATTGTAAATTGACCTGAATTAATGTGTGGTGGTTTCCTTTTTAACTTTCAAGGTAAAATTGTTTCAGTGAAACGACGTGGAGTTCATCTTAGATGAAAAATGTAACTAAAATCATGTTCAAATGTACTTTGTAATACAACTTGTATTGTAAGAAACGTTGGTCGTAATTTTTATGTATTACTTGAGTTTTTAGTAAAACAATACTGACCTTTCTATATTTTTAGTTCTTACTTTCCATCGATGGTTGTTTTTAGCGCAGTGGACTATTTTCATCAAAGAAAAAACAGACTTTGGTCATTTGTTACTGGAGTTTAAGTTTCAACAATTAATATGAATTATGTAATCAAACTGTCTTAACTTTGTTCTACTACTACTACTAAATATTTTTCTTGATTAAATGGTTGTTGATAGTTTAATTGTATACATTTATTACTAAGGGATGGGCTTAAAACTTTAGAGTACTGGACTACTAGTCCTACATTTTGCAGTATCTGCAGGTTTGGTTCCATACCTATAGGAAATATTTTTTTACTACAACTACTAGTGGAGTACCTCATGGGACAACCTTGGGTCTTTGCTCTTTATATATATAGTAATGATATTGTTAGTACACAAGTAAAGTTTGGTGATATAACACTAAACACTTTGATTTCTTCGTGGAATAGATTGAGCGTAATGTTAGGCTACTGCATGGATACTTTTATAGTATGCTTTTCTATAGTATAAATGAGACAATTATGACATTATTAATAGGTAAATTGAAAGCTTAGCTGATTTTCAATATTTTAAGCCTAGTAATCTCTTGCAAGTCAATTTGACTGATCAAGATTCCTAAGCAATTATTTAGTCTCAATTGTTGTTTTTTCTATTTCTTACTGTGGAAAGTAGAAAAAAAATATTGAAATATTCTGTTGCATTATAACTCATAGAATTATAGATGGGTTGTAGTTATTAAAATTTGCATGATAGTCATGTACATTTAATAATTTTCCATGAATGTAAAATGATGCTATTATAATTATTTTAAACATCATTGCACAAAATTGGAGAAATAAGTTATTCAATCATGGAAACTTTTGAGGTGTACCAAAAATTGGTAATTTTTGAAAGACTATTGGTGTACTGCTTACTTCAGAATTTTTCTTTGCACTGGACGATAAACTCACTTATGGATACTTCTTAACAGTTTATTCCTGTTAATTAACATCTCAGCTAATTCTATATTTATAAAAGTAGTGTCTGACCTAAGATTGTGAACTTAAGTTTGAATTAGAATAGTTTCGCCTAACATATTTGTTTTGTATGAAGACAGTTTATATTTATAGTTATTTGTCCTAATGATTTTTTGTGTTAATATTCTGAATTATTTTGTCTTCCTTCCCATTTTTAATTACAGTATCACTGATGGAATTAATGATGGTTTTATCATAAAACTTATATTTGAGTACTAATATGTAGTCTCATACTTTTCAGTGATTACAAGCAAAATATTTACTTTTGGATTATGTGTATCATAATACATCAGATACTAAACTATAATGCCTTACAAGATTAGAGTTTTAAAAGAAAAGAAGAGAGAATTATGGAGGAAATATTCATCGAGAAGAAGAAAAACTAACTTCAATGATGGACTGAGAAGAGAGGTTATGAATAAACAGACCACATTAGATGCAGTAAACAAAGATGAGATTCCAGAGATGAGGTGTAAAAACACTTCGGAGCACACAGAGGATAGCGGGGAGGAGAAAATTAGTCATAATGGAGGAGTCATTAAACAGAAACAGGCCACCTGTAGTGGTAAAAATAGAAGAAAGATTAGAGAGAAACAAACAGTCTATAATTTTAGGAACAGAGAGAGAGTTAAACAAACCCGATATAATGTGATAAATAAAGAGAAAATTGAGGAAAAGCAAGGCAGTAACAGTGCTAGAAATAGAGAAAGTCAAGATAGACGTGGCTACAATGCTGAGAACAAAGAAACAAAAAATCAAAGCATCTGTAAGTCAGAACATAGGTAAGATTATGATTCTTGTTAATATTGTAGGCGGATTGACTTTTATTTTAAATGTTCACTGCAATAGAAACTTTCTGCTTAATGTTTTGAGGAAAACTAGTTTTCTGGTTTACCAGTTCTTCTGAATAATTAGTTGATTAGTTCAAGAAAATAATATATGGTATTAAAATAAATAACAGTGTGTTAAAAGATTCTTACCATGATTTTAATGCATTGTGACATACGTAACAATTGATGAAAATTACACTTTACCAACTCACACTAAAACAGTTGTTCGTGCAATCTGCTAATATAATTAGTATCTCAACCATTACTGTGTCTGTCTTAAAACCATAAATAATATTCAACGTTAAACTGGTACACAATTAAAAACATTTTATTTAGGCCTATCTATGGGCTTCAAAAATTTGACGACTCTTCATGTTTTGACGTGACAACGTCATCCACAAGTGCCAAAATACTATAATTATGTGTTTCTCTTCTTCTTCCCAGCCTGAAGAGCCTTGATATTGAGCAAAAACTTTGATGTTATTGGACATTCTTTTTTACTATCACTTAAACATTCCTATTAATACTTTATATAGGTAGAATCAATAAGAATTTAGAATTGCTCAAACACTGTGTAGCAGAGTAAAGAAAAAGATACAAAAATCACTCTCAGAAAATATAAACAAAGATATTGAATAACTTGCTTGGAACCAACTGTGTCTAGCTGGGAGCATAAGTAATTTTTTTTCCATGGATTGGTAATAACAAGAAGGCTATATATATTTATAAGAATATATTGATGATAACATGGTTCATTTATAAAGGAGATATTTAATAATAGGTTCCCTTGGCCCATTGTGGCTAGTCCATTAATTTCATCAAACAGCTGTTTACCTATATCCAACTCTGACTACCCAAATACTCGTAAAGCCTTGTCTTGAACAGTCCTAATTCTGTCTACCATGTTGAAAAGCAGTATACTGCAAAGTTTGAAAGCCCTGTTAAAAATGTGCAGGTAACTTCAACCCTGCCAAATCTTAAATCTGTGTCCTCTAGTCATACCACTCTTACCATTAACAAAAATGTTGAATGAATATTAACTCTTCTTGTTTGTAATTTTGAATACTTCGGTTATATACCCTCCAACTCATCCTTCTTTTCTCAAGGGAAAATTTTAAGGACCTTAACTTGTCCTGATTTCAAGTAAAAGACTCTCCACCCCCAGGAATTATCTTAGTTTCATTTCTTAGAACCCTTTCCAACAACTCGGTGCCTTCTTAAAGTAAAAAGCCAATGACTGAACATGATACACTAAATGAGGTCTAATCAGAGATCTGTACAAAGGAACAGTCTTCTTTGACTTGTATTTAATATTACTGTATTCGTTTTATGTACTTTTTCCATATTTATAGGAAAATCAGTACATATACATTTTTGTGTCTTCAAATATTTGGTTGTTGGTTATCTTTAATTCACCTAAAATTTTCTTAATTACACCTTTTGATAACAAGAATAGGTAACCCACTCAGAGATACTTTTATTGAGCTGTAGTAACTTTATCATTTTTAGAATTATTTATGTAACTGGCAGATGCCTGTTGAAATAATTCAATAATAATTTTTCTAAAAATAATGGTGAATAAATGTAAAATGTGCAGTCAGCACAATCCCTTGGATGAGAACATATATGAATATGATTATTCAGTAGGTTATTTACAACCATCTTTTGCCATATCATGTGTTAGTTCAAGAAGTAAAATTGCATTGTGTTTTTTTTTAAATAAAGGAAACTGATGGCAATGCATTGTTGGCCAAAATGTTTGGGGTTTAGGTACAATGGGTGCATCAAGCACAATAGAGCACTCAGGTTTGTTAAGTAGCTGCAGGTATCTTTTCTGATGTATCTTTCATTTTACTGAGTGCAAGAAAAGATTGCTACCAAAGTGAGTGCTTTTTGAAGTTGTCATTTCTATAATAAGTGCCAGAGGGGATATATTCAATTTAATTTGTTCAACATGGTAGAATAAAATCATGCACATGCATAATACCTACATTGGGGGAAAACAACAACAAATATATATTCAAACATGTTCATCTCTTTATACGTTTTTTCTATTCATGTTGCTGCCTTCGAGATATTTCTTTCAGTCAATCAACTGAAGAAGTCCTGTTTTTTTCATGAAATTCTCTCACAAAAAAAAAACATTTTTGTTCTTAAGTTTCTTTCTCAGATTGACTGTTCAGCACATATGAAGACTGACAGATCAATATTGATATCGATATGAAATTTTAGCAATTGCAAGATAATTTTCCTGTTATGTACTCTTGAAAATAAGCATTTTGTTAATTTTTTTTGTATTATTAACTGATAAGGAGATGACAGACAAACAGATATTTGGCTAATTCATATATATATATATAGATATTTTCTCTTGTTGACACTGTGGTTACAGGACCCGTTCCATGAACATGAAGACAAGTTTGCTGGTTCGTGTGAATGATAGTAAAGTTAAGTCTTATGAAACACTAGAAAATAATTAAATAAATAGTGTTCAAATAAATAACGTGTTATTAATTTGTACCTGAAAATCTGATTTGTAAAGGACTTAAATAAAATTTACAATAATTGCAATTCACTTGCTTAATCTTGTTGATGTTATATCTAGTGCTTAGACCAGTATGTCTGTTGTATCCCAGCTGGCCTGATTAGCCCTGGTATTATACAAAAAGAGCCTCTTCGACACTAGATATAGCAGATGTAGTTTGGTTGACGTATTATAAAATAATCTCCTTTCCTTTTACTCATTGGTTCCTAGAATTATATTGCCTTTATTAATAAGATTAGACAGGATTATTTTAAATGATTTTTGATATTAAAGTGTAGTGAGCTATGTTTACAAATAAGAGATTGTAATGAAATTTAAAGTGCTATTAGTGGAACTTCTCCTGGGTCACAAGAAATTAAAGCTAGTGCTAAAAAACTGCTGAACATGGCATTATAGTTTAATAGTCTCTCCTGTTTGCTAATGTGTTTCTTCAATCTGACCTGAACTTTGCTTTGTACTCTGTACTGGAATGCTACCGATTCATGGCATACTTAGACCTACATGTGTTATTGATCTCAGAAACACCCCCCACACACACACAAAAAAAACACACTTAAATCCCATGTATTGTAGAATTTTTCTACAGGTTGTATAAAGCCAACAGTAGTCTTGTATAATTCATATGAATATTTTTTTCAGATTTATTAGCAATGTGTATTTGTTTATTATACGTTTGTTATTAATCTGTAGTGAAATTATTGAAAGAAAGATTACTGAAGTATTCCAAGCATCATCAGACAGACCTGTACAAAACCACAGACAAACAAAAACATTTGGGGAGCTGTCCGAACCTCCCCAATATCTCTGTGAAGCATGTCAAGTATCTATGACAAATTTACAGAATTATTGGAAACATGTCAATGATTTATGTCCAGTAAAGAAAAACAAAGAACTATCTAAAACTGAAGTTGCTGATTGGCGAAAGAAAGTAGAATTCAACAGTGCTTTATTTCATGGTTGTTGTCCTGTTTTCACCAAAGTGCCAGTAGAAACTTCAGTGCTGCTTATTAAACGAGAGATAAGCTTACAAAAGAAATTAAAATCAGAAGTTCAAGACCGAGATGATGGAGAATCTTCGTCCAGTTTTCAGAGTTGTAATATATGCCACAAAATTTTTTTTTCTTATGCCAGATTTCTTCAACATCGTGTTTACCATAAACTTGCCAATACTGTTGTAGAAAATTCTGTTGAGACATTGTAGTATCTCTTTTCAGACACATATGAGGAGTTGAAATTAGGTTTTGCTGTATAATTAACATTCTTTTAACTTTCTATTCCTACAAGATTTTTTTCTTATTTTAAGATGTAATCAAGAAAGCGGCTACAGTATTTCATAATTGATATCAATAAAAAAAAAAATATTTTTCTACCCCCAGATGCTCTTGATTAACAATGGTTTTATCACAAAAAATTTTGTCTGTGATAACAAAAAATTGTCTTTGAAAGTGTGACTTTGGTAATTGTGTGAATACCTTTTATTATAAGTGAAAAATTAAAGCTCCTACTGAGAAGAAACTAATGAAAATCACTTCCATCTGATTTCTTGTTGGAAAAAGGAAGAAAACTGTGTATTTATGGTATGCTTACAAAATTTCATGAAAAATTTATTTAATATACAAAGTACACATGTTCGTGAATATTTTTTATGAACACATTTTATAATCTTTGTATATGAAACTATAAATAAATTTAGGGCCTTAGTATAAGACTTAATTGAACTTAATACTATGTATGTGACTCTGTAGTTCTGAAATGGAGACTGTATTTAATTTCCTTTTTGTGCTTGATAGAATTACAGATGTGTCAAGACATGCAAGTTTATTTAGAATTTTATCTTTGATGCCAATTCAAGGTCAATGTTTCTACAGCTTAATTTTTAGATAGAATTTGTTATTACATGTAAATAACTATAGGTTAAACTAGTTTCACAAAAGTTGTTAAGCATAGTAAAGAATATCTAGGTTTGTGATGCGTATTTCAGGATTACTGAAAGTTGTAATATCTTTATGTGTAGCTGTGTAGTTATTTCAGTTGTGGTTGATCTATCCTAGAGTCTGAAAAATCTACATAGATCTCGTGTCTTCAGTAGAATGATAAAAGATGATTCTGTCATAAGTTTATCTGACCAGACCAGTTTAATTAGTTTTTACATACAGATTAAACTTATAATTCTGCAGAGGAAAGCCCTGCATATTTTCATATAATGTTTTTGCTGTAGTGCTTCTGTCATAAGTTTATCTGACCAGACCAGTTTAATTAGTTTTTACATACAGATTAAACTTATAATTCTGCAGAGGAAAGCCCTGCATATTTTCATATAATGTTTTTGCTGTAGTGCTTCTGTCATAAGTTTATCTGACCAGACCAGTTTAATTAGTTTTTACATACAGATTAAACTTATAATTCTGCAGAGGAAAGCCCTGCATATTTTCATATAATGTTTTTGCTGTAGTTGAATGTGTCATTATGATGCCTATGTGGAGGAACTTTCTTTAGCTGAATATTGTGCATTGATGAATAAATGGTCAAGTTTTTATACCTTATAAATGTATTCCACCCCCATTGTTTTAGATCTCATTGGTATTAGTAATATTTAAAGTTTCTCTAATAACAACAGACAACTCTTAAAAGATCTCTTTTCATCCTGTCATCAATTTGTTTTAGCTTTTATTACCTAATGTATGAGGATATATTTTGTGATTGTAAAGACATTGTGAATATTTTAGTCAGCAGCAACCATATATTGGTTTTACATTCCTCTTTTATGTTATTAATTAACTTGAAACCTGTTAATACAAAATGATTTTATTTCTGCTTGCTTATCTTAGTGTATTTAAAATTATATCAGAGTAGATAATATAAGAAAAGAGGAAAACTTTGTGTGGCGTAGTAGCTAGCTTGCTGATCTATGAATTGGGAAGTCCAAGGTTTGCCCTGAAATACTATGGAACAGTTTAAATACTTTTAGCTGTGGATGAATTATAAGAATGATGTTCAATTCAGTTATTTTATTAAAGCCTTTGTGGCAGCATGTGCTACTGACTGGCGACTTCCTCCTGGTCAGTAGTTCAAAATTATGAATGGTTATACCTGAACACTAGAAGGTTACTGACTGGTTTTATTGGCCAACTATTGCATACAGTTCCATTCTGGTAGAAAATACCAAAAACTGAAAAAAAAGGTGTGAATATATCAGCTTTTTCTACTAAATCTTAAACAAAAAATATAGTAATAATAATCATTTTCTCAAAAGAATTTGGAACATTGCTATCTATGTTAAAAACAAACAAACATTATCTTAATATTTGAATAGCTGTTGGCTGAAGTTTTAAAAATCTAAGTGCAGAATTGCTTTTAACATTAATGTAGACTGTGTTTCAGGCAGTTAAATGTTTGAATTTTTTAGAAATGAAATCAAGCATCGTTATTATGTTGCTGTACCAGAAGTTGGTGTATTGATGCTTTGTTCAAATTCTTTTTAGACACTAGTGCTTTTATTGAGTACCTGGGCAGTATTAATGGTCCCTTTTTTTGTATGTTTAACTAACTGATGCATTTCTTCATTAGAGGTGGTAGATCACAAAGCATTTATAAATAGATATGTTCAGTGATTACCTGTTTCAACCACAGTTGTTGTATTTTAAAAGATTTTTTGGTGGTTAAAGCAGATATTTGGTATCTGTTCTACACCATATTGGTGATATTATTTTGTTACTGTCAAATATGTAGGTTTTAATACTAATATAAACTGTGTTAATTTGTTGCCACATGTATATCCAGTTTAAATAAAATTATTTTCTTCTATTGTGTTCAGTTTCAATAATTTGTACATATTGTAAAGATGTTCAAAATTCAAAACACCAAATAGACTACACATACATTTTACAATTTTACTTGTTTATCATATGTTATTCGGTAATTGATTTTTAAATACATTCACTTATTACTTTTAGTACTTGGAGGAACCATGAAATTTTTATCATATTTGCTAGAATTTTATTAAAAGGTTATATATATATATATATATATATATATTTTTTTTTGTAAGAGTAAAACAAAAGTTATATATTTAGTTAATGTTCCTTATTATCTTATTTATAAGTACTTTCAAATATTGTATTTAAATTCATGTGCTTTTCTATTGACTGATTAGTAGCCCTATCATGATGTGAAAAGATTGTTTTTCAAGTATTCGGCAGTTCACATCATTACTGGTATTGGTAGAGTTGACTAAATGGGCAAGTGCTTTAAACAGTGATCTCATTGGTGCCGTAAACATTCCTATATTAATTAAAACAAATGTTTTATATTTATCTGCCATAAGGATATCATTTTACTGTCTTTACCCATTTTTTACCATGGATTTTTGAATTTCCTTAAAGGTCATTTGGTTAAATTGAGCATTATTTCTTGTAGTTTGGAACATGCATGATTTGACCAAGCTTGTAGTATTATGGAAGGCATCATCAAATTGACTGTATGTTAGTTACTGAACAGTAGTGACTGATTCTATATTTATATTTAAAATGATTGTATATGTTCTTTACAGATGTTTCAAATGTTTGTATAATGTATAACCATTTTTAATACAATAATACACGTGAAATTATGCACTTTGAAGATGTTTAACTGTAAACATAAAGTATAGCAAAGAAATGTCATGTGAATCAAGATATGAAATTAATTTTAATCAATAATGTTTACATTCCTCATGTTTTTTAAATATATATGAAAATATCCCTTAGGTTTTGATATTGTGTTAATCACCCAAAATAAAATAATGTATTAAATGTAGTGTTTGCTGTCATTATTTTGTTCAAGTGTACATCAGAAGCCAATAACTAAACCAAGGCTACAGTAGAGTTATTCCATGAAATATTTCTAGTAACAATTCAAATGTGTTACAAGAAAGGGGGGGGGGATTTCATATAACAAAATATTTCTAAATGGGAACTTCCAAAGTTCTGCTAATAAATAATTCCTGAATAGATAGTGTAGTTTTGTGCATCATATCGTAATCATACAAAATTATTTTTTAATTTGGTTTTCACAATATATTGTGTTGTTTTTAATATAAATATTTTATTATATGTTGTAATTGTGTAATAAAGGGTAGTAACTAACTATTTATTATTGTAATCTCAATTAGTCTTAAACCCTTAAAACTAAGTTTTTCTTGTAATTGATCTACGACAATATTGTAACGAATACAAAGCAGAAATGATGCAGAGAATGCAAATTGTGTTTGAAATTACAAATGAGCATCAAACCAAAGCTGCCAAGCACAGAGAAACAAACAAACCAGTGACAAAGCTAGGAGACAAAGTTTTATTATACACACCTATAGTTAAAAAAGGAAATACTAAAAAAACTAGCAAAGCTATGGAAAGGACCAGTTAGAGTAGTTAAGCAAATAAGTCAAGTGAACTTTGAGTTTCAGGAGATAAATGGTAAAAGCAGACAACTAGAACATGTTTAAAGATTAGAAAAACGTAAAGGATTCTAAGCCTTATCGCTATGAGCAATTAGCTGAGGAAACGGGTAGAAAACCGAGATGAGAAAATTACTAAAGAAATTAAATATTTAGGTGAGACTAAAATCAAATCTAATGAAGATGAGTTATTGGACTGTCAATCTTAAATTAATTCAGTTTCAAGTTCTGGTACGTAAGAATAACCGTTTTCATTTAAACACTTGAAGTTTCTGTACTTGCTATAGTGTTTGACTAGAGTGTAAGTAGTTAGTCAATAGCATCCACCACCAACTCTTGGGTACCTCTAACTGAATAGTGAGATAATGCCATCAATCTTATACCCATGACCCCAAAGTGCATTACTCAATTTTGTGGCAACCGACTCTGATTCAGCCTGGCACACTTTACCATGACTGACTCAAAACTTCATTAAGGTAACAAGTTTTGTGGGTTGAGTCTATATGTTATGTATTCTTGGTTTATACAGGTAATGTTTATATATTTATTAGTATTGTACCATACTATGTTGGTATATAAAATGTTTTTGTTAAATTTCGTTTCTTTAAAGTAGAGTATTTTTTTACTTCTGCAAAGTTATTAATTGGCTAATTCTTATATCTTAAGCATATAACATTGAAAACTGACAAAACAATATACTAGTACATTATAACACAAAGTTCTGCTCCAGAAAACCAAAATTCTGTTTATGTGATGAGGTACTGCTCCTGACAGTACACAATGTGCATCTATATATTGACATTAAAAGATAACTATTTTATCGTAGACATTTATCAGTGTCTGATACAAGCATGAGTAAAAATGTATTAAAATATGATTATTCAACTGTAATAATGTATTACATTTTGAAAGATTTGATAAGATTCCTGCTGCACTTACTCTTGGTGGCACTGCAATTATCATTTCACAAAATGTTCATCAATGATCAAATTTACTAGTACTAATGTAGTATGGTATATTCAGATAAAACTGGGTTAATCTTAGGGCAATGAAGTAAGTCTGCTTAATAACAGGAGATTCTACAAGATATTTGTTATGAAGTCATACTGAATCCCTGTGTAACCAAATGTGTGAGAACGAAATAGACACTAGGCAACGTAAAACATAAGTAAATAATTGTTATTAATTCATAAATTCATTGTAGAAATTTGCTTTATAGACATTGTATGATTGTTTCTACTTGACTAGGTAACTGTCTTTCTAAACTGATCAGGCTGAGATCCTCTATCAGACTTTAATGCTCCTTATATTGTAGGTTATGGCAGACTTATCTTGTGACTCGTGTTACCCATATGACTGATCATTCTCATTAAAACACAGGGTAAGCTGTAACCTAGAGATGTCACCTGACCTAACATTGAAGGACATTACTATATTCTTGCACAAAGTGCAACATTACAGCCATGTATTTATGGGCAGAAGTAGTGTGATCTCAATAAAATGACAAGTAACAAATGTAGCTAGAAAAAAGTCAAACTTAACTTTCTTTATCACATATTATCTGCAAACTACTTGTGTTCAGAAATAACTACTAAATTTAGAATAATACTCTAAGAGTATTAGGTAGGCCCACTTTATATCGGCAGGATAAATTACTAAGTGATTCTGAATTTAACTGAGTTAAAGCTAAGAAGTAAATAGACTTAACACTTGTAATACAAAATGAAAATCAATGGAAAACATACTATATGTGCTTTACTTTTTGGACACTGTGCAACTGCAATGTACTGGACTTGTACCTCAATCAACAGATTTTCTTCTCATCAACCAACTCACTTGAAATTCTGTGTAGGATATCTCTAACATTACTTACTTAATGGTATTGCATTTATCCATAGCGAAATTACTTCTCATTTAACATAGATGAAGTAGTAACGTCTTGATGTCATCTGCACTACCAATGAAGGACACTGCTGTTTGGAGACCGAAATGGTACCTGAAAGGCATAGTCTATGACTAAATTTGTACTTAAAAATTGTTGTTAAACACGAAGGGTCCAAATTAAAACAAAATAAAATGCATAGAAATTAGTATGCTTGCATACCTCAGTCCTACCTTTCAGTCTCATACCCGACTTGATATTGTACTCATATAAATTTTTTGTGAAAAACTACCTTTGACTACTTACTATTCTAAAATATATGGCCAATATAGAAACGCTTAATTTACTTTTATTCTTAATCTTATATGTTGATTAATTTATTAAAGGAATCAACAACATATACGAGTCAATAAGCTACGTTCACCCCATGTACTGATAACAAATTATTTCTTCCTTAATCTATAGCAAAGGATACTATCAGTATCACTTGTAGGCCTAGTTTCGCAAATAAGGTTCTAACTTTCAACAGAAACTTACTTACTAGTGGTAGTACTACGATTACTAGGACTAACGAACAAATGCACTCGCACAATTTTACGGCCAATCGATTGAGTAACTGAATACCAGCAATAACTTACAAAAACTCATCAAAGTACTTCGCTGAATGACTTACATTCTACCAAATGAAAAATTGCCTCGGTGATTCTCATATCTGTTTTTTTAAGTGTTTTGGAAAGTCTCTCAATCATTAATACTATTTTACAAACATACTTAATCTTAACGTCATGCACTTTCTAGAAAACGTTTATATTAAAACAATAAATAAATGCCAAAGAACAATAATGGTTAATTACCAAAATATTTAGTTATGGCTAAATTCAAGAAAGTGTGGTTAAGCATATTCTGCAAGTTGGGACAGCAAACATTATTCCTTTAAAATAAGAAGTAAATATATCCAAATATTTAACCATTCCACAACTTTAAAGGTCTTTAATAGATTTTTTTATCAATACATTTATGATCCTTAAGATATTTAATTGCTTCTTTTTAATAAGAGAGAGAGATTTAATTAAGCAATGGATATGGAAAAGATTCAACTGACTACTGTGGTTTTTAAAGAAAGTTACTACGATTTACTACTTCCTTACTTTAGCTCCCCCCAGTGGCACAGCGGCATGTCTGTGGACTTAAAATGCTAGTAACCAGGTTTGGATATCCGTGATTGGCAGAGTACAGATAGCCCTGTGTGTGTAGCTTGTGCTTAACTACAAACAAACTCATGGTTTTCTATTTTGATTTTTCAAAACACTTGCTGGGAATTTATGGTACAGGTCCCGTGTGCCAGTGCCTAACGATGCCTCTGGTCCTTCCTTTAAAACAATGTCGCCATTCTTAATTTTAAACGGCCCCAAAATGAAGAATGTGATTTTATTTTCTTGCAATAACGGAAAGCGAACCATAGACACTCGGAATATATTTCAGCGCGCTAACCATTAGGTCATACCAGGCCTTAACGAAATATATTCATAAATTTAAATTCTCTGCAGGTATCAACAACCTATCGAGTCAATATGATTGAAAATATTCTGTGTCATGAAATTTACTCTTCATGTATATATGAACTTTAGTTACTAACATATCTTATGCTTATGAGGATTGTTTATATAAAAAAACTGGGCTTATGGTCACTTGATGTATAAACGAAATATACTATTATTGGGAATAAAACATCATGTTTAAAAAACAAATAACTTTTATAATAGTAATACATCGTTTTGTTATTAAAGTCTTAACAGAAAGCATTTCAAGTGTAGCAGGTTCCTAAACGCATCTATTTTTTCTTCAGTTTGTTTCATCTCGCTTTCGTATTAGAGTCACCTAGTGGAAGAAGTTAACTAAACGGTTTGGAAGAGTACACACGTGGGTTAAACATAAATTTTAAAGGATCTAACCTTAAAGGTTAAAAATATCATGGGAAGAAAAGCAAAGTTCCAAGAAAAGCCCAGAAAAGGACCAGGAAAGAAGACTAAAAAGCAAAAACCCCCAAATCTGCTTCATTTAGTTGGTGCTAAGGAACAAGGTAAGACTAAGAAGGCATATTACAATTTACAGTCTAAATCAACTATTGTGACTACACGGAACTTCCGTTTATGCATAGTGACGTTAGGCCTAACTATCTGGCTAAAGACACAGTAATAGAGTACTAGTGGTAAACTAATAACAATATGATATTTATAAGCAAATCGACGAGCTTGTTTAGATATACAATCTCCATCTGTATGTATATATTATTTAATATGGGAATAATTTTAAAACGTAGAGAGTTCAGCAGAAATTAACTTTTGAACAGGCAAAGGTAGTATTAACAACTTATTTAATATGAACGTAATAATGAAGTATAGTATACAGATTAAATCTTAAATTACACGTGTGTGTAAAATGAATACATTATATTATAGTTTTAAATATCTATTTATACACAGTGGCAATGTACACAAAAAGGTGGCAGTACACTGATTATTAATATACTTTGGTCATTGTAGCAATGACACTATAATTTGAATTTTTAAGTAAAAAGCATACTAAAAATTTCAGGGGAAAAGACTAATTGTATAAGATTAATAAATGGTAGGTGATATCTCCTTGAGAAATTCACCAAGTACAAATTTGAAAAAATATTTAGCTTTCTGACAGGACTTTTGGTGACTTGTCATAGAACTATAATAGTTGCAAAAATCATATTAAACCACGTAGAGTGAACTGTGATAAATATTTTCTATTTCTTCAAACAGAAAAGGATTTAAGTAATCTTAGATTATTAAACTATAGTAATGTTGTAAATTGTAAAACATCATTAACTTTTTTTTTTCAGTTTGGGTATTCATTCAGAACATCTTTATATTATATTTATGGGAAAACTTGATACTTTTGATATTATTCACTGCCTTCAATTTGTTAATAATCCATGCAGTTTAAACACTTATAATTTTTGTAACTTAAACTGCATTTGGTTGTTGAATTGTTTTTTATCTTGGTGTTTAATATTTGACTTATGATTTATTTGTTTTTGTTATGTTTAGATGATTCATCTCAGTCACTTACTAGAAGAGCAAGAAAACAGTAAGGCACTTAATTTAATCTTTTAACTCTAGTAATATTGTTAATACAAATTAACACTTAACTGTCCAAATTTATGCATATTCTTTTTCCACCTTGTTTTGGTATTATATCTTCTACTTAACATATCAATGTATACTCATGCATGTCAGTTATATAAAGCAATTAGCCAGATAACTTAACATTTTGAAGAAAAAAAGCATAAGATACAATATGACAAAATCTTATCTTAAATACATACTTTTTCTACCTTAATATTACATCAGACATAACTTTTATTACCAAAATAGAAGCTAATTAGCAAGTTTAATTTTTTTTTTCAACTTAATTTGCATTTGCCTTATGTAAGTTATAGTGGGATGGTTGAAACATACTTCAGATATTGATATTGCATTATGAAACTACATGTAAAGAGAATATGCTGGTAATGTACTAGGGAACGGGTTGAGAATTCATTCTGCAAATACAGAGTAAGAGAAGAATATTGTAGTACATTAAAGTAGCTTAACGTCAAAATTACATATCAAGAAATCCTGGAGGCCAATTGAATTTAGATTTTAAAATAGTTTTAAGACAAAGTCATAAGTTACATTTAGATCTGACTTTCAAAACACATTATTTGTTTATTGACTAATGAGCTTAAAAGTATCTTAAGCATGTGCTTATAATTGTTTAGAGGTTTGCTGATAAGTAATATTTAAAGATCTAAAAGATACTAGTGGGTCTTGTGAATAGTAAGATCACATATAATTTTTGTTTTTTCATAAGATGTATGATGAATTTCATACAGACTATATAACATAATTTTAAAAAAAGTCTTGTAAAAAACAAGCATTCTGTTAGTGTTATAGCACTGACTGTTGTGGTAGGCTGGAAATAACTAATAAAAGGGGGTTTCTTGTTTCATGAAATTCCATGCAGACAGAAACAGACACGGTAAGTGTCCGATTTTATATGTATGAAGCCAGATTCTGTGACTTGATGGTAAATTTCAACAGTAAACAAATAGTACACAGTCTACTTTTATCGTAATATATTAGAACAATTCAAACAAATGTTAATTACACTGTTGGTTATCACAATTGTTATTACAATACAGTCTGTGATAATTTCACTTTAAAAGCACCACTATTACTTTAATTGTCTCTCTTTCTCTTCTTCTTTCTTTTTTATTTTTCTTTCTTTCTTTCTTCAGAGTCCACACAGGCCGGTTCAGTTACTTTAGAACACAGTTGACAAGACAAATTATGATTGGAAAGCAGTTACGTAAACAAACCTATGACAAACTATTACTTATAGAAATAAGTAAATTTAAAACTCGTGGTATACTTAAACCATCTAAATCATAACACTCACA
>NW_013666641.1:111675-127975 GCF_000517525.1 Limulus polyphemus | reverse complement strand
TTGTCTCTTTGTTTTTTTTGTCAGAGTCCATACAGGCTGGTTCAGTACTTTAGAACAAAATTGACAAGACAAATTATCCTTCTCTACTCTGTTATTACAATACAATCTGATCATTTCACTTCAAAAATTGCCACTATATGCTCTTTATGGCTAAACTCACAATCATGCTGTCTAGATATATCTTACTATATCTCTCAAACTAAATTTTTGATGCATATTTATTCCCCAGCAGAGGCCTAGAATGTTCAATAATACAACAATTGAACTACACAAAATATGATGCATATTTATTCCCCAGCAGAGGCCTAGAATGTTCAATAATACAACAATTGAACTACACAAAATATGATTCGAAAGCAGTTACGTAAACAAACCTATGACAAACTATTACTTCTAAAAATAAGTAAATTTAAAACTCGTGGTAGACTTAAACCATCTAAATCATAACACTCGCATTAAATTTAAATAGTTGTATATATCTAAAAGTAATCATTATGTTATGTTGCTTCAGGTCATTATTGAACACATTAGTTTCAACAAGATTCACAAATTTAATAAACTTTCCCAACACATACACATAATATAGTGTGTTTTTTATTTAACTGCAATCTTTTAAGCTCCTTTTCAAGAGAAATTAGTCTTAAGCATGATGGTGAGCTCCTGAAAGCTAAATAAATTGGAAAAGGTGCTGTTAAATTTATGTATTATATAGTACACAATAGCATGTCTTCCATGCACTATCTTCAGTGTGAAGTAATTCATTGTAGGTTTTGAGTTGATTTTAAGTGATTGTTTGAACACA
The DNA here is from genome assembly GCF_000517525.1 of Limulus polyphemus. Taxonomy (NCBI): domain Eukaryota; kingdom Metazoa; phylum Arthropoda; class Merostomata; order Xiphosura; family Limulidae; genus Limulus; species Limulus polyphemus. The sequence continues at coordinate 127,173 of NW_013666641.1, read as the reverse complement.
GGTAATTTAGCTAAATGTGGTTTGTTATTTTAAGATAATTGTTAAAACAAATAAACAGGATTTTCATTGGATCTTTTATGTACCCAAAATTAAATTTTACAGATTGATATTTTTAAAAAGTGCATGAGTTCTAGAGTATCTTTATTTGATCATGGAATTTCTCCTAAATGTGAGTTTAGGTTATATGATTACTTTGAGATATGCATTATTAGCTCATTATAAACAGGTTATTTCCATTTATTACTTTGTTTTGCATGAATGTTATGTAATCAGCCTCATAATGGCTTTTTATTGTCGATTATCTTGTTTTGGATTTAGTCTCAAAAAACTTCATCAAATCGAGGCTAAAAGGGTTACATCCAAGCAGAAAAAAGAGCAGAATAAACGTGAAAACATTACATCTGAAGGTAAGTTTTATGTACTGTACTGTTTTCATTTGAATGGGTGTTTATATGGACCCTTGTTTATGCCCATCTTTAAACATGTGCAGAATTTTAGTGGTGGGAGGTCAGTTTATTTTTTTATACTTTATAAGCAGTTTCCTTTATTTCAAAATGTTATCAGATTTATAAACAAATAGTGCAGCTTTTATTGCATGGTATTTTACAAAGTAGGAAAGTCTTTTTGATACATTTATTTTATTTAATTGCTTAAAGTTAAAAAACTAGAAAAATAAAAATGACATACATTATTACTCTATATATAGATGGATATATATGTTAATAAATTTGATATCATCACAGTTCAATAAGCATAATTAATAACTTCCAGACAAAAGTAAGCTAGCTAAACAGAAAAAACTAAAAATTAACCTATAAATTAATAAAGACAATTTCACGTAACAAACTGATAAGAAGTACATAATGTCATAAATCAATATATAAGTAAATTACAGCCTATAATGAATAGAATGCACTGAAAAATAAGCTAGGAATCCTCACTATCAACAACATTTTTGGCCATTATCCTAGTAATAATTCATGAGATTCAGAGAACTTAAGAGAATGAAGTTACTCATTATTCCATATACTAAGCTAACAATGCAAAAATAATCTTCATGGGTGTAACAAATTAATAACAACATTAAAAGTTATTTCAAATATTGTAACTGAATATATTAGTGAAAGCAATTTTACAAAAAAAAGTATAGATCTTTTTTTTTATATTCCATTTCCAGAGAAGGAATAAAAATTTTTACAATAAAACAACTCTGCCCAAGTTATACAGATTGACTGTCAAATTTAAAAAAATCATTTTGGTAAAAGGGTAACAAAGTGCTTGCATTGCACAGTGTTACGTTTGGCAGTAGTTGGGATGGAGATTTGTCTGCTCGGGACTTGAGCCCAGATAGCTTTGTTAGGAGAGCATTGGCCTGTAATTGAGGATCTTGGGTTCAAACCCTGTTAAGATATCTTAATATCCTGATACATTTTACTTTGTAAATGCATCTAAGATGTTTGGAAGAAGAACCAAAAGTTGAATAATGTTAGATGTTTAGAGATGTAAAACTTTAGTAACTGGCAAGTCTTTTCTACAATTTCACTGAAGCTGCTATAGCTGATATTTAGTTTCTGGTTTTTGCTTCCTTCTGTATTCTACAGTTACTAGTTCATCTAATATATGTTCACCTCTGCTACCAAAGGTGATGGAAGTTATGTTTTCACCCGTGTGTGTGTGCTTGTCAGCAAGATTTCTTGAAAATGGCTGAATGGATTTGGATGAAAATTGGAATACATTTGAACTGTGACCCAACTTAGAAGTGATTAGTTGTTGGAGGATTGAGGTCACAGCAAGGTCATGAAAATCCAAAAAAATCCTTAGCTTTTAACATGGGGACCAATTTTTCACATTATCTTTGCTTATAACTCAGTCAAAAATGATTGGATTTTGATGAAACATGATTATTCCTCTTTATCCTGCCAAAAATGGGTTGTGTCTGTTGATAATACTGGACATACAGACACATTTTTGTATTTTTTGAGGGCTGAATATGATCAGTGCTGCAGATATGCTCCCTACTGAGTGCCCCTCTACTTTCATTAGTTTTGGTTACAACTACTTTTTATGAGTTTGATATAATACATCTTGTTCTGTTTTATCTAGGTGAGACTGCATCAGAATCTGATGTCGAAGATGATGTGGAAGAGAACTTAAAAGGTTTCACAGATCAAAACCAAGATTGGTTAATTCCAAAAGGGAAAAAAAGAAAACTCGTTGAATCTGATCATGATGAAGAGGTGTGAATTTTATTTAGAAATTGGATACTTAAAAAAACTTATTAGCATAAAGCACAGCTTAAATGATTATTTATATTTATCAAATGTATAGATATGTGATCCTGCACTAGCATCGTTTTTTTTCATGCAACTATTTTATTTAGCATCATATAGATTAAATAGTTTTTTTTCCTGATGTTTACAACTGAAACAACCTTTCAATATACATAAATGATTAATATTCTATAATATGAGACCATGGTGCAAAATCTTTCAGAATGAAGACTGACCAAACCCTGAAGGATTTAACTCTTTTGCTTTTTTTGCAAAACAGTAACCTAAGAATTCATGTGGCATTGTCTTTAAATGTCTTTGCCTGTATTTAGTTTTAATTACAAGTATCTTTTAATTAATATATGTATTTTTCAGGAGATTAATTTCAGACTGATATTTACACATTATAGTTCTTGTAATGTTGTTTTTATCCTGTTTTATGTAAACAGTTGATTACTATTATGATTGTACAAATTATATTTAATTTTTTGTGTATATTATCAATTCTGTATTTTTTACTATTAGGTTTTCTGTTATGTTTGGTGTTTTTAAACTTGTGTTTTGAATTTTTTTACCCTTAGGATTTTGAAGGACAGGACTCTGATGACGTGCTGAAGGATGAATTTGATGAGGATGAGTCAAATTCGGATAATGAAAAACAGGATGAAGAAGAAGAGGTTATTTGATTATTTTTTTTATGCAAATTTTGTTCACATACCGTTTCGATGTATTTTGAGTGGAAAAACCTTGATTAAAAAGATATCCTGTTGTATGAATGCTTCAAAGATTATTTTCAAAGTATATCTTTTGAATTGTACAGTTCCATTCAGCTATTTAAGAGTGTTCAAGTAGTGATACTGGAGTAGATACAGAAACAAAGAAGCAAGATTTTTCATTTATTGAGGACAGAAAAAAAATAGAAGATACAAGTTTGCTTAGTGAAAATTTTCATTATCAGTAAGTTAGAAATGTGCAAATTAGTTAAACTGTAGATAGTGGTGAGGTGTGTTTGTAGTAAAAGACAATGAAGCAATCTCAAAACAAAGTTTTGAAATACTTACCAACTAATTAGAGGCTTTTTGTATAGTTTCTGGTAATGTTTTTTTCATTCTTGATAATATTTTTTTGTGTTAAATCTATTTAAAAACTATAGTAACCTTCTATGACAAGATGTTGGGTAGCAAGTGTGGTAAGTTAACCTGTAACTGCATATTATTTCTGATGATGCAATTTTTTTTTTATTATTATTGAACTTGTTAAGTCTATTCTGTTCAGACCACACACAAATACAATAACTTTTATTTATTTAAAACAAATTAATAATTTTAGTTATTAGATATGAATTGATATTGACCAAAATATTTCACTACCACACCTGACAAAGATAACTGTCACCATAGTAAAAGGTGAGGGAATCTTTCACTAATAAATATTTCACATTCATACTGTGTTTGTATTATATATATATGTATAGCAGAAAATTATTTGCTTCTTTTGTCAAAAATATTAAAAGAAATATTTTAATGAATTTTAAACAAGTTCAAATTGATTGGGTATACAAAATGTAAACTTTGTGATAACAATATGAAAAACGTGTAAAGGAAAAAAAAAAAGTATCATAAGAACCATGACTTTATTGTTTTTGTTTCTATTTTTGAATCAAAATTTTGGAAATCTTACTAGCAAAACAATGAAACAAATATCTAATTTTTTATGAATCGTTTCCAACAGAAACTAGACAATATTTAAAATGTTTCTATGAAGGTTTGTGCAATTTGGTTAAGCATTTTTCACTGTGAGAGTGAAAGTAATTGAGTATCTTTGGGGCTCCGATTGATATGGAAAATGTTATATTAGCAGTAGCTCATAATTACTTCAATGAATAATGAAAAATACTATCATTCTCTTTTAACTCTTTGTAAACTGGAATATTAGGGTATACCTGACAGCTGTTTGTTGTTCAATGCCAGGGAAAGGCTTGAAAAAACTAATAAGGGTTTAGAAGGAAGTTATTATATTAATTATTGAATTTCCATTTCAGTGTATTCTTACGTATCTAGATTAGTAGACAATGTGACTTGTTTCAGTTGGAGTGATCTGTATTTAAATGTAGGTTATATAAAACAGATTTATAAGTTTGTCCTTTGTACACTTGTTTTTGTCACACAGGCTTAAATAATTTCTTCTGTCACTTCTATGTTGTGCTATTTACATGTATTTTGTGAAGAATATGTGAATTGTAGTTATGGCATTCAATGTTGTACATACAGAAGATACTAGCTCAGCTATCTTTTTTATTAAAAAGAATGTTTTAGTGTAAGAAATACCTACCTTAAAAATTTTAATTGAACATAATATGTGGCTGGATCTGAATCTAACTTTTGTATGAAATATGTTTTTGTTCTATTTGAGGGGAAAATTTTTTTTATTTTTTTATTATTTTTAGTTACTTCCTGTTGAGAAAGCTTCCAAAAAACTACAGAAAAAGCAGAAAGAAATGAGGTAAGTTTAGGTTTGAGTTATTTTCCTTTAGTGCTGAAAATTATAAATCATGCATATGATGGCATCTAGAAATTATTAAATTATTAGTTTTTTAATAAAATATGATCAAGTTAATGGGCTTAAACCTATATTTGCTGATGTTGTACCTGTATTAGATGTTTGTGAGTTTGAATAACTGTTGTTTTTCAATTTGTTTTAATCTTTTTTTATATTTATTTGAAGGAAATTGGCAGAAGAAGAACTAAAAACAAACATTGCTGAAAGTGAAACCTATGTCCTACCTAGTGGACAGGAAATAGAAAAGGAAAATATCCTTTTTTATTTTTAGCATTTGCACATAAATTCACTGTTTTATGCATTAAATTTTCTTGTTTTTTTTTTTTTCATACAAGTTACTCTACCCCCTCAATTTGTGCATAACAGTTTTCTTTAGTACAATTTGTTTTAATCTATGACACTTATGATTTCACTATCAGATTAGTCCAAGACATGTTTAACTCTTTTTTTTTCTTCTTTTTTTCCACATTTTGACCAGCTTTGTAACCAGTGTTCCCTCTAAGCTGTGCGGCCACTCAACAAACAATGAAGTGCAGCACACTTCATTATTCCAGCTGTGCACATCCTTAATAATGGTGAGGAGTTTCAACATGTTGACGGCCTTAATGATCCTGGCGGTTGATAGGCCTAAAGCCCAAATAACCAACTAGCATAAAAATACCCCCCCCCTAAAAGAAACTGGTAGTGCACATTTGCATATTGCCTTGATACTGGTGCACATGAAAAAATTCATTCCACACATGAATTGAAAAAATTAGAGGGAACATTGTTTGTAACTATGAAAGTATCCATACTATAACTTTTAATATGGTATGTATATCTTCATGAAATATAGCAAGCTTTTATTGTACATTACAAGTCTTTTGTACACAAAAAATCAGATTTATTAATTAACTATTTTTACTAAATATCTGTTCATGAATATGTGGAGTCAGAGTGTTCATTGTTCTGAGTGCACTTTTTTTCATCTGAACATTTTCAAATTTCATTTTTATAACCTCTAAAACCTCCTAAATAAATATCAATTATTTTTTGTTGTTGTTTTTTCAGTTAAACTGTCTGTTTTATCAATTATTTTCTCTAACCAAACTCGGTCAATTTGACTGATTTTGTAACCACCATAAAAAATATGAAATAAAGCTAAATTACACTGTTTTTCTTTCTAAAATGACTTCAATGTGTAACAGGAAACTGCATTTGTGTATTCCAAATAGTTTAAGGCTGGGTACCTTTTACAAATTGCCAGTAATTCTCTCTGATGTTTTATATAATTTATAACTAATAGAAAGACAAGGTTTTGATCTATCAAATGACGTTTTATGTTGTTTTCAGTACAGAGTATTGCAAATTTTGTTTTCAGTTTCTCTTGCAGTGTTCAGATCAAGAAGCTTAGAGAATTATCTTAAGGCTCTTATGTCATAGTGAGAAAGCCATTTAAATTATAAGATTTTGTTTTCTTTGTGTGTGTGTGTTATCATTTTTGTTCTTAGGTGCATTATTTAAGTAAATACAAATTATTTAGTGTACTAGTACCATCAGTATAAAAAAGTAGGCTTAAGTTCTTGTTTTTCATGTATATTTTTTATTTATTGCTATAAAAGTATCTAAAATATATAAACATATTGGGTTAGATAAGGTAAGATTATAAATAATAATTCTCCATGAAGTATGCTTGCTAGTAGCTCATGCATTACATCATTCAATAAAATGACTTGAGCAACACATGTGCCAAGTGATTTACAACTTGTATGGCAAAATTATTAGTTCAACATGGTTCATAGGGCAATAAAACAATAAAATTAAGTAGAAACAGATGTATACTGTAACCCACCCAGGTATGTCTGACTTTCTAGTTTATGTCTCCATAATCAAAGAAGATTGAAGGCTATAAAAATTATGCTTTGTCTTTGTAATATCTATAATATAACAAGTAAGTTACTTTAGACTCCATACTTCAGGGAGGGATAGTAAATAAATTAGAGAACGGGCAAGACTTAGAAACAAATATCATGATTCTCATACAGAGATGAAGAATTTACTTAACTATCTCCTTTTAAAATTAAGAAATTAAAACTTATATAATACTAAAATTTGATTTATTAAGCATGTTTTGATGCCAGGTTTATTTGTATACATTGATAATAAAGTAGTTTAATTAAGTTTTGAATGTAACTGTAAAAAGTTGTGATGTGTGCACTTTAACCTACCAGTAGCAAGAGGGTTAAATGCCTTGAGCATTAGCTTTTACATAAAGGGCCTTTTTTAATATATATTTTGTGAGTTTTAAGCCATGAGTAATTAGGTCTAACTCTTAAAATGTATTGCAGGTATCCAACTTTGTTTTGTGTTGTGATTTGGAATTTTAAGATTTTTTTTATGCGAGAGGAACTTATCATACTGAATTTTAACACTACTTGATAAACTTTGAAAGATTTTAGTGCTAAGGCTGGGTTCAATATAAATGTTATAGTGAAAGGGGATTTTATTTTCTGTAGATCAGCCATATAAAATGCGGCAAACAAAAAAAAGTACACTAGTCGTGTTGAAGGTGTGGGTAAATGGATATAATTTTTTAACTTATGATGCATCAATAAAATAAGATGCATTTCTTATATCTTTATATCAGTTTTTTATAATAGTTAGGACATGTAAAGAAATGTTTGACATATGAATGCAATCATTAATTGTTGTTTTGCCTATTAGAATGCTAGCTTGGGATGCTATGTAGATATAGTATTAAAAACGATTCTCTGGTGTGTTTTATTCATGCTAAGAATACTTTTAAAAGTTGATATTATTGTTATTATATTGTTATCATTTTTTAAGAAACTCATTCAGTTCTTAGAAAAAAGATCTAAAGCCAGCAGTTTTCCAGTGATATCAAAGCTCAATAAGTGAATCAAGAATGGGCATCAACTTTTCTAGCTTCGTATAGATTACCAATAATTTGAAGGATGTTATATGTTCAAGTAGATTTCTGATTGTGTGAATGAGTTGAAGGAAATAAGTACTAGCTAAAGAGTTCAAAGAATATAAATGTCTAGTTATTGAAAAGGTTCAAAAGGCTTATTGTTCATTTATTAAGAATTAATAACACCTTTTTGTACACACTGAATAATTTGTAGAAAAAATTGTTATGTATGGAATATAATACCCTTAATAGATATTTACCAGCTCAATCTCCAGATCTGGCTGTCATCAGTCAAAGAATTAAGGATATAGTTCATGTGCTTTCAGATTTTGCTAGTAGAAGAGAAGATGGAAGGTATGTTTTCAGATTAGTATTATTATTATATTATGAATAATTTTGTCTGAAAAAAGGGTAAAATTTATAATTTTAATTGAATGACGTGTTTCTGATTTTTTTTAGAATCTTTTTCTTTTGTGTGTATGTGGTTCTCAAACAGATTATAACTCCAGCAACATTTTTGGTTTCAAATGTTTGATTAAATTTTGTAGTTTCTGTTTGGAATACTGTGAATTGTTAAATTACTAGCAGTGATCTGCAAAACGTTTGCTGTCAAATTAGTATCTTAATTGTAATAGTATTGCTTTAAATACAAGATTTGTAGAATAGTACAAACAAAATGTAATCATAGATACTGAAATGTGTAAGTGCACTTGTATTAGGTTGTACTTTATAAAACCTTAATTAATGTTAGGCCTGAGTTTGATAACGAGATAAATTAACACTGTACTGTGTACGATTTTTTCCATAAGCGTAGTTAGGACTGAACTATATTGTACTTAATACTATCGATAAATTAACTTATAATGTTATTCTAGGATCTAACGTCAGACATTTTTGAAAACTTCAAGCATTTAATATTGTTGTTCTAAATGGTTAATAATGAATATTTACATCCACCTTTCTTTGTTCTTCCTTCACTGATAGAGCAGTTGTACTAACTTGTTCATTGAGCTTTCCAGCTCTCTGGTGTAGGCAGGCAATTAGTACTTGCACTGTTTTTCTGGAAAAGATTCTTACTGCGCATGCTTTTAAGGTGTACCGACAGCAGAATTATAGTATAACAAGATTTTGGTGTCTGCGATTAGAATTCTTTTGTATTATTCTAGAAATTTGTATTTCGAGAAGTATTGTTGCAATAAAGAAACTAATCTGAGTACGAATGTCTTGCAGGTCTCTGCTAGTCTATTATAATAATACTCCATTTTTGTCTGTCATGATAATGCGTGCACATACCTTACTATCTAAATATGCATGCGCACACACGTCATTTCTGTGACAAACACATAAACAAGCATATTATTATATAGATTGTGTGCTTCTACAAACCAGCTGAAATATTTCAAGTGTTATTTAGACATCACATGGGCTTCACCAGACATTTTGAATAGTGTTTAAAAGTCTTTTCAGTGGTTTGCCCCCCAGTAGCATAGTGGTATGTCTTCAAACTTATACCGCTAGAGACCAGGTTTTGATACCTGAGGTGGGCAGAGCACAGATAGCCCTTTGTGTTTAATAACAAACAAACTTTTCAGTGGTTTTGGCTAGGTTTACAATAGAATGATGGTTATATCTCAAGTTCTAGTGCGAAGTAAAAATGATGAATTTTTGAAACTGTTATTGTATGGATGTCACATAGAACCCAAGTACTGAGCATGTTTTCCATTACTACTGTATATGAAATGAAACTTAAAAGCATGGAACAGTACCTCCAACTATATTAATTAACAATTATTAAAACATCATATGAAGTAATTGTTACTTTCCTAGATCAAGAAATGACTATGTGGATTTCTTAAGAAAAGACTTGTGTCTTTACTATGGTTACAATGACTTCATGATGGAGAAGTTGATGGAACTCTTCCCTACGGCGGAGGTAATTGTTGTTTAACTTCTATCCCTCCATGTTTTTTCTGTTGAAGTATGCATGTCACAGTTTAAGATGTATATTACCAAAATTGTCTAAGCCTACATTAATAAGACTTGATGGTTTGCTACATCTGTTTATAAGTTGTTTTCCATTTCTTTGTTTCTACTTACTTTGATATGCTGAGTCTAATATTCTATCTGGTTTCCAAGATTACATTATACAATGAGCAGGCATTATATGATACAGAAAAGTGAACACGCTTATGAGCTCTGTAGTTTTATTCATTTTTAAACTTCTTTTAAAAAAATGATAGTTTTTTTTTATCACTTACAAATTATAATTTGACCAAACACTGACCATCTAATTATTTCTTTACAGCAAATTCAAAACATGTTTTTTATTTTCATGTTGTAGATGCATTTGTTTGTTATTTTGATTTCTTTTATTCTTTCCTCACTACACAGTTGATTGAAGTGCTTGAAGCTAATGAAGTTCAAAGGCCTGTCACCATCCGGACCAACACGTTGAAAACCCGAAGAAGGGACTTGGCACAGGTACTTATAAGTTAAAAACCAAAATTGTGATGTACAATGTTTTGTGTAGATACATACTGATGTATTGTTTATTTATGAAAGTGTCTAACAACAATTTTCATGTGGGGAAAGTGTGATCCAATGGAAAAATGTTTTTGGTTCTAAAGAAAAAAAAAGTACCATTTGGAAGTTATATTGTGGGTTGAGCCCTTGGTACAGTTCTGAATATCAGAATTGGTAAGCCAGGTTTTAAACTGTGCAGCACTGCAAAATATTTACTGCACTTTAAAGTGTGGGTGCATTATAAGAGTAAAAGTAATCCCTTAGTTTGCCTGGTGGGTGGTATGGTGTTTTTGTAGCTTTGCCGTAATAACAAAAATTATGCAAACTTGTCAGAAAAAGACATTTTCCTCACATCTTGATAATCATGGATGCTGTCGTCATTACAGATGTTTTTAATTCTTACATTTTCCCCATTTTTTAGACATTACCTTATTCAGTATAGATAAGTGGCTTAAGAATAATCATAAACATTGTTAAAATGTTAAAAACTAAATTAAATATTAATGTAAAATTAAACAAAAGTTATAAAATAAGGTAATATAAAAAGACTATCACAAGAATGTGGAAATAGGTATTTTATGCTTGTGTAGATTAATATTTATAATTGAATAATCTAAGTCAGTTATCAGTAATATATCACAACATATTTGCAGATGCACTTATTTGGTTGTTACCATTCAAGAATAGGATTATTGTTATTTAATTTTACTTTATGTTCATAAATTTTATTGAGTAGTGATTTATCAATTTTTTAGAAACATGTGAACTTTATATATTTAATCACACGCATCACCTGATTTCAAAGGAAAAGTTTTGTTATTTATTAATTTTTGTAGACAGATAATATTATGTATTTAATAACATGCATCACCTTACTCTTTTATCAACAAATAGTGGGATTGACCATCACATTATAATGCCCCACCAGCTGAAAGAGCGAGCATGTTTGGTGTGACAGGGATTCGAACCTGCGACCCGCAGCAGACTGCGAGTCGAGTGCCCTAACCACCTGGCCATGCCGAGCCCTGGTCATTATGCAACAGACTACTAAAACATTAAAATGACACACTAAATAACGATGTGTCCCAAAAATATTTTGATTTAAAATCGCCCAAGAGTTGGCGGTGGGTGGTGATGACTAGCTGCCTTCCCTCTAGTCTTACACTGCTAAATTAGGGACGGCTAGCACGAAATTCAAAAACAAACAAACATAATGACCAGACTTTAATCAGTGTGAGCTATGGAATATTTTAATGCTTTTCAGAAACATCTTATAATTGCTGAAGATTCTACAATTATTTCTTTTTTTTGTTCCCAAATATAATATAAAAAATGAAGTCTAATCATACTTCTAGAACTATACAGTTGCAGCTTTTCAAACTTACTTGAAATGTATATTGTTGGTTACATGGTATTTAAAGCAGATTTTGTATCCCAGATTTTATTTGTGTTATTAAATACTTGAACACAAATTTTTAAGTTATAAAAGATTTAATATGCTGGTAAGTATTTTTAAACATGTAGTTTTTAGCAAACAAAAACTATTTTATTCATCCAGGCCTTGATCAATCGTAGTGTAAACTTGGATCCTGTTGGAAAGTGGTCTAAAGTAGGATTAGTGATTTATGACTCTCAGGTGCCTATAGGTAAGACTTACAAAGTTTTATTATTATCTTTCGGGTCTTTCTGGTTATTTGCTATAAAATATGGTACCATAAATAATTTCCTGAAAAATTTTGGAACTGCAAAAGATAGGAAATCTTTTTCTTTATAACTATGAAGAAGTGAGGGGGGGGGCAGTTTTAGAATTTTTGTGAATTTTACAGCCCTTTAACTTGAGTAAAATATCTTTAGACCCCATTTGTGACTGTAAATGAAATTTTGAGAAGCATTTTTTCCCCCTCGTTTGTTGTTCTGAAAGTATTACCTTTTTTTACATTTTTATGTCAAAATCATATGCATTGTCTTTTTAAACACATTTTTCAAAACTGTTTTTATATAAAATTGCTTGTTGGTCCATGATGTTTTACAATTTTTCTAATTCTTTATTCAGCATAAACACACTTAACCTGATTTCTTCATCAGTTACTGCCTAAAATTTGTTAATAAAAAGAAAGATAAAATAATATAATGAGTATCATAAACCTAACTGCTGTGCATGAAGTAGTCACATATTTATCTGTCAACCAATACTTGATTAGGTCATTTGTTATTTATGTAATGATCAATATAGGGCAGGATATTTTGGGTCCCATTACTAAATACTTTGAAGACAATCTTCTGATTTTAAGGGACAGTTGGTTTTTTCCTTCAGATCTAATATGAATAAAGTTCTTAAATAACTGGTTTGTGATTTTACTTTCAGTCATCAAACCTAATGTTGACTGATACTCATGACAACAAATAAAATTATTCAGAAAATATGGTTTAATGTTGGTAGGTGTTATTGTACAAGAAAACTTACAAACATTAAAATATAAAAGTTTTATTGGCCCATAAGGTTTCCAGTTCTCTGAAAAGTTCTATGTTAGGTGAAGCTAACAGTAAGCTTAAGAAACGTTTAAAAATAATGGAATGTAAATGTGTGGGAAAACCATAAGATGTTCAACATTGTTAATGTGCACAACAATGTGAGCGTTCTCAGTGACAATATGAGTGTGAGTCTTTGTTTTTTGGCATTGTGATGTATGTTCAATAAATATTATTTGATTTTTGTTACAAGCTAGAGGAATTTTCAGCTTTGGCTAAAGAACTGTATTGGTGAGAAAGATGCAAGGTCTTGTCAGTTGTTATTAAAGTGAAAGTGAAGTTAGGAAGAGATGAGGAATACTTAGAGGACTGTAAATGATGAAGGATTTGTTATTGCTTTGCTCAGTCATTTATAATTTCTTTTAATGGCATGTTTCATGGTCTTTTTTTTTGCTTGAATAAGAGTTGTTCAATACCTCAGGTGTTAGTCAGAGAATGCCAGGAAAGTTCAAATTCACTGTCACAGCTGAATATCAAACACTTAAGCTAATTGTCTGCTAGAATACCTGCAAAATATTTAACAATGATATTCAAAGTATGCACCAAAAGAAAAAGAGGGAAAAGTTAAAAAATCTTTTTCTTACTTGCATTTCACTTTATGTGTTATTGGTAGAACATTTTTGTGCAGCTGTTACAGCATTTCTTATAAAATGTGATAAAACATCAATTACGTAATTTTGGTGGAGTTAAATTTTTAATGAGATCGGTAAATTAAGTCCTTGTAAGTGACAGTTTGTTTCTGCAAAGTCCTGGATCTTATTTTAGCCTCATTCTCTGTGAATCATGTGTAAAGTACACTTCCTAAATTGTGTGGCTCTCTGTCAAACAAGTTGATAGCTTATATTTAAATAAGCATGTTATATCATGATTTGAATTTATAGGTCTAAAAATATAAATCCTTCTACAAGTGTAAAACAAGTTATTAGTTTTTTCTGCAACAATCTCAGTCTATTAACTTCTTGAACTTGAGTGGATGCTGCCAGCGTCTGGCCGAAAATCTCAACTTACCCAGCATCTGATAACATTTATATCTCTCTGGCTGAAAACTAATCCAAACCATATTATTATTATTCACAAAATTAAGAAAATTTAAATTTTATAAGGTATGGTGATAATTATTAGGAAATCATGAAAATAATTCGTGAAAAATTACAGGTTTGAAAGAGTTAAGTTACAATTTTTTTACTCTTATGTAATCAATAAACCAGATTCAGTTTTCTCAGGTAAAAAGTAATAATTGTATATTAATGACTTAATCTTGTCTATTTTTGCAATAATTAAAGTTTTTGAAATGTTACGAATACAATAATTATACATTCATGAGTTAATTCTTTTGCTATAATTTTATTTATTTCTATTACTAAAATGCTCTGAGCACATGTTTTTCTGAAAGTTTTTAATCGGCTTACCTGACAGTCTTCTGTTGGTTCTTAGAATAAATTCTAAAATTTTATTGCATTGTTTTTGTATATTTTATTTAAGTTGATTTTTTATGTTTTGAAGGTGCAACCCCAGAGTATTTAGCTGGTCATTACATCCTCCAGGGGGCAGCATCACTACTTCCAGTGATGGCCCTGGCTCCACAAGTAAATGAGAAGGTTCTTGACATGTGTGCAGCCCCTGGTGGTAAAACCACTCATATAGGTGGGTTTATTTATTAACTACCTCTGTAATATTTTTGTGTAACTTAGTATTTTTATTTAACATTTCAAGTGGCTAGGTGCCGATCCTGCATAAGTTTTGTTCTTTTTTTAACAAACAACATTAAAACAGTTGGTACAATTATCAGCTATTAACATATCTGTTACAATGCAACAGAAATGGTTAATAACTGCCTAACTACCACATACCAACTTTACCCACTGAAAGAGTGAATTGAAACATGAGTGAATTCTTATCAAACAGGGTATTGCTGAGAATATAGTGCTTTCTTTTATATGAAAAGTCTGTTTTTCAGTCTCGATGTTCTGGTGGATACATGCTTGACATGAAATTGGAACCAAGCATGGGGAAATAAACTTTTATTTAATCAGACATGTTATTGGAAACCCTGATGAAAGAGAACAGTCGAGGGGGGTGTAAATAAACAACTTTTCTTTCTGATACGGGGTGATAACACCTTATGATGAAACCAAGCCACTGTTTGCTTGTATTGATGAGGGGAGTTAACACCATATGATGAAACCTGAAACCAAGCCACTGTTTGCCTGCATTGATGAGGGGAGTTAACACCATATTTTGAAATCAAGCCACTATTTGCTTGTACTGATAACGGGAGTTAACTATATATAATGAAACCAAGATACTATTTGCCTGTATTGATAAGGGAAGTTAACTGTATGATGAAACGAATATACTATTTGTCTGTATTGATAAGGGGGGTTAACTCCATATGATGAAACCAAGCTACTAATCTCCTGTACTGATGAGAGGCGGTAACTGTCTGTGATGAAGCCAAGCCAATGTTTGCATGTATTAACAAGGGGAGGTAACTGTCTCTGATGAAGCCAAGCCAATGTTTGCATGTATTAACAAGGGGAGGTAACTGTATGATGAAGCCAAGCCAATGTTTGCATGTATTAACAAGGGGAGGTAACTGTATGATGAAGCCAAGCCAATGTTTGCATGTATTAACAAGGGGAGGTAACTGTCTATGATGAAGCCAAGCCAATGTTTGCATGTATTAACAAGGGGAGATAACTGTCT
>NW_013666641.1:94750-110675 GCF_000517525.1 Limulus polyphemus | reverse complement strand
AGGGAGGTAACTGTATGATGAAGCCAAGCCAATGTTTGCATGTATTAACAAGGGGAGGTAACTGTATGATGAAGCCAAGCCAATGTTTGCATGTATTAACAAGGGGAGGTAACTGTCTATGATGAAGCCAAGCCAATGTTTGCATGTATTAACAAGGGGAGATAACTGTCTATGATGAAGCCAAGCCAATGTTTGCATGTATTTACAAGGGGAGGTAACTGTCTATGATGAAGCCAAGCCAATGTTTACATGTATTTACAAGGGGAGGTAACTGTATGATGAAGCCAAGCCAATGTTTGCATGTATTAACAAGGGGAGGTATCTGTATGATGAAGATGAGATATTAGTCATTGGTGTAGCTCTTTATGATGAAACTAAGTCACTATTTGGAATAGTCAGGACTGGTATTTATTTGTTTTTTTCAAATAGAAATGAGTTGCTCCTTGAAAACAACATTTTTTCACAGTTTGCATATTGCATTTGTAAAACTTCAAAAACCTAGGAAATGTATATTGTATCTGGTACTTACTCTGCTATACCATTAATTGTTGCTAAATCAGCAATGTAGGATAAAATGAATAGTTGATAACTCCGACATCAAATACATGATACCATGTTGAATGCCATTCTGTAAAAGGTCAATACGCACACTTTGTACTCCATTTGTGCAAGTAGGAATAACTAGTCATAAAAGATAAGACAAAGAGATTAAGGTAAACAATGGAAGGACATGTTTTTTAAACTGCTTAATTTCACTTGATTACAAACATGTGATTCTAATACATCTTACATGTGTCAGAAGATAAAGGTGCATGAAGATGGCCAAATTTCAAGTGGATTAAGTCTTTGACAAATGGAAACTAAGAAATTTTACAATTATATTAGCAATTTAGGACTGTTCTTGTGTAGTGAGGGCCAAGATACGATAGAAATCAAGGAAAAACAATAAAAATTCAAGTTATGAACCTTGCAGATGAAGAGGAAATATAAAACTATTAGTTGAGACTGTTTCTAAACATGTCCGTTAACTTTTTGACTATGGGGCTAGGTGCATTACACCTACTAAGTAAGCATGAGATTAGTCGTACTAAAACTTTTAATAATGTAAGCATATCTTCACAACATTATGCAGACTATCAGTGAATGTTGCAAGGCTTTTGTACATAAAATATCAATTTTTTAAATGAAGTATTAAATTTAGATTTGCTTTTCAAACGTTAACTATCCAACATACAAAGTTATTTTGATTTTAAGATTAAAAAATACTTTCCTTCATCCAAAAATTGTCAAATTTCATTTGCATAATCTCTCCAACCTGAGAAACTTGATGATATGCAAATTTAGTTTTGATATACATAATTTTATATTTTCTGGGCTGGCTTCCATTTTTTATTTATTTTTAATTAAAGAGAATTTTGTTTTCTTGTTCCAGAACATTTTTAAATACCCGTGATGTTCTTTTTAGCTTCTCTTATGAAGAATACGGGAGTTCTGTTTGCTAATGATATTCACCAAGATCGAGCTAAAGCCACTGTTGGAAACATCCACCGCTTAGGTATCACCAACACCATAGTTTGCTGTCATGATGGAAGAAAGTTTCCCAAGGTATATTACTCTGTTTATTATAGAATCTTAGATCATCTGAATTTCATCTTTTCGTGTAGATATGAAAACACTGTTTGTGACATGTACACATGTAGAGCGCCACTAATCAACATTAGTAATGTTTTTAAGTATCCACATGTGGACTGAATTCAAACAATAACCAAAGCCAGCAATGTTGTTTGAATAGTCTTTCTGCTTACAAATAGACTGAAATACATTCACTTTTTATAAGTATACTGAAACACAAACAAAATTTGTAATGTTTAAATGTTTGCTTTCTATTATTACTTATGTTGAAGTATAAATAAATACAGTATACAAATGTCATATGCTAGTTAGTTGCTATGGCTAAAACTGTAGTGATGCATGTTAAGTGGTCTTTATTCAAC
The DNA here is from genome assembly GCF_000517525.1 of Limulus polyphemus. Taxonomy (NCBI): domain Eukaryota; kingdom Metazoa; phylum Arthropoda; class Merostomata; order Xiphosura; family Limulidae; genus Limulus; species Limulus polyphemus. Next base: position 108,681 of record NW_013666641.1, on the reverse strand, counting down.
AAAAATTGGGCCTTATCTACATATTCTTCTTATGTAAAAGGATTGAAAGCAATATAATGAGAACAAAGAACTTTAATTGGATTGTATGTTGACATACGTTTTAAAACATGTCTGTGACTCGGCTAGGTGAAATTTGAAAAGCATCTTTTCTCAGATGTTTTTAATGTGGATTTCATCAGCCCACAAGAAGTGTTTCTTTTGCCTGTTTGTCTTGGACAAAATTTTATGATAGTGGTTTTACAGATACTAAAATGAACATTAGGTGCTTGATGTTTCATAAAATTAATCAGAGCTCTATTTTGTTGTGTAGAAATCTGGCAAAGAGTTTATATTTTATCTTTGTGTGTATCAACAATCTGAATTCTGGTTATCTGAAGTACTCGTATTTTGAGAAGAAGGTTTTTGAGCGTGCGTCTTTTTTCTTTGTATTGTGTGCTACTTAGAAATGATGTAAGAAATGTAACAGGTAAAATTTCTTATTTTGAGTATCTGTGTTCTGCTAATATGTACATGCGCACACGTATATATTAATGGAAAAGTGTAAAATCCTTGATCCAAACTTTGTTCTTATTAATAATATGTTGATTAAATGAATCATAGAGCAAAATTTACACACAAAAAATTAAGCTGCAATCTACTGTTATTTTTCTATGTTGGTGCCATGACTTGTAATTCCTGTAGTGGCTTAGTTTTCTACAAGGTAGCATGCATTATAATTAATGTAGGAATGTGCATTTGGATGGGGATATATTACACATCAACGTTTTTAGTCAGTATTCATGTTCTTTGTAATGTTGCAAATAGTTCACAAATTTGAAGCTTAAATATCTTCAAAAGGACCAAGAATTAGATAATTTAGAACAGAAATGTAAATCAGAAAATATTGCAAGCAAGAAACAGGAAAAGAAGAAGAGAGGATTTATTGAGTCTTGTGAAGAGAAGCATGCACTTGTCAGTTTGAGAACATTTCATGTGTACAAATTTTATTAAATTAGCTATTTGGTGTAGTGTTAATATACCAGTAAACAAACAACAAATTATTGAAGGGCCAATTATTTTGTTCATTAATAATTCTTGGACAAGAAAAATTTAACACTCACGTGAGTTCTCATGTTACATATATATATCTCCTTGCCTCTGTATTTAAACTATGAATTTGGACAATCAGACTAACAGTTGGGATGTTTTTTGTAGTATTTATTTCCCATTTCAATCATGATAAAGAATCAATTATATAACCGTACAGTAGGTTCATCAGTATCATTTCTGTGGCAGTTTCTGTTTGTTGTCTAATAATTACTTTTTTTTAAATTTAGGTCATTACTGGTTTTGATAGGGTTCTTCTTGATGCTCCTTGCAGTGGAACAGGAGTTGTTGCTAAAGATCCCGAAGTCAAGACAAGCAAAGTCAGTCATCAGAAAAACTTAAAATTTTTAATTCTGTAAAACACCATGCACCTGTTTAAAATTAAAAACACTTACGTTATTGTAATAGAGGTTTTACTTTTAAAATAATTAATATATAATATTTGACAGTTCCCAGTGAATTTCCTGTTATTTAATAACAATAACTTGTTCATTTTGATCAATGACCAACTTATTACAGTAACCAAAATCTACTTAATAGCCACCATTGTAAAACATGTGCTTGTATTATAGAAAATCCAGTTTCATAGATTTCCTTTTGTTTTGTAATAATGGGGTTTAACATTACAGATAAAATTTATATGTAGTAGATGTACTATTACTATTTGTTTCAAACCTACAAGAAAGTCTTACTGTTAAAATGTAACTATTCCAAGCTTATATGTCCTTATACATACAAGTTTTAAATAACTAATTATCAAATAATTATGATATGTTTCTTCATTAAGTAATTTTTGAAGATTAGTAGCCAAAACCACTATAAAAACATCCACTATGTATTTTTCAAGAGATTATAAGCTTCAAATGTGGAAAAAATGTATTTAAATAATATGAACATATCACAGATATAAGGTGTTGAACTAATTCTCTAGATAATAACTTTTTTTGTTGAAAAGTGGTGTGTCTGTCAAACACTGGATGGTTAGGCAAGATCCTGAAGTCTGGCACCATTTTATAAAAATGTCTGTAATTTTCACTTACCTTTGAAAAATCCCCACATATTTTGGCTGGATGGAAATCTAACTTTTTCTAAGGTTGTTTTATCTCAAGAATTTGATTTATCATCATATGTAACTGAATAAAGATGTATTTACTTATTATATTAGAGAGTTTGGCATAGTCTAATGGTTAGCAGGCCTAGAGTCCAAATTTGAGGGTTCCATACTTTGGGGCCATGGGTGTGCTATGAGAGTGATGTTCATATTCTACTGTGTGGTGTGATGAGAGAAGTCCAATATTTGGAGATGGGCACTAATGAGCACCTGCCTTCCTTTATAGTCATATTGGTTTGAAACTTGGGGTGGCTATGAGTATATAGCCTTTGTGTCTTTGCTTAACTATTCTGCAAACATGAGTATTACTTCAGCAGATAAAAACAAGACACATGACAATAAACGTTAACTGAAGGAACTTTTATACTTCTGTGATTTTTGCTAATTGATGAAAATACTGCATTGTTGTGATCTGACCTTAGAATGGTCATTTTACTAAATTCTAATTGATGAATGAAGTGTTGTTGTTTGTTATTAAGCACAAAGTTACACAAAGGGTTATCTGTGCTCTGCCCACCACGGGTATCGAAACACGGTTTCTAGTGGTATAAACCTGCAGACATGCCACCAGGGGGCTGAATGAAGTGATGGCAAAATTATTATTAAGGCTGTGAGTCAAGTTTTGAATTCCACAAAATGAGGATGGAGATTCCTAACCTATTGCTCCAATGGGAACTTATGAAAGAAATTTTAGTTTCTGAAACAAGCTACTTAATTACAGAAACATTAAGCTAAAAGTAGATTACCTTATTGCTCTTAATCATCCCCCCAATCACAGAGATAAGCAGTCAGTACTGATAATTCATAAGTGTCACGTATGCCACGATTTTCCCGCCGTAGCAGCAAACTAGACACTTTGGCGGTGCTGATCAAAGGAGGTTACCCGGTAGTTGACAGGACCGCTTCACAAGAGTTTCGATAAAGGAGGTTACCCGGTAGTTGACAGGACCGCTTCACAAGAGTTTCGATCAAAGGAGGTTACCAAGTAGTTGGCAGGACTGCTTCACAATAGTTTCGATCAAAGGAGGTTACCAAGTAGTTGGCAAGACCGCTTCACAAGAGTTTCGATCAAAGGAGGTTACCCAGTAGTTGGCAGGACTGCTTCACAAGAGTTTTTGATTCTTATAAACAATGATTATCATATTTACTACAATAGTGGGCACTGATGTTTATAGCAAAACTAGAAATAAATAGGCTATGTTTGCTACCATGTGTTATAGGTATATTTGTTTATAATAGAGGTATTACTATATGACCCAATTAGTCTCTAATTAGCCCCCACCCCCTGCAGTTTGCAACACAATACAGTATTTAGACTTTAAAAATAACAAAAATGTATTGTGATACTTTAAACCTAGAAGATCAATTTGTGGTTATTCAGTGTTACAATATCTTATAACTCCACAAATTTTATGTTTATTAAACTTATATTAGCCTGAAAACACCTGTACCATACAAGTTTCCTTATGCTTTTATAGAAAACGGGTATATAATTATCACATTAATTTATTAAAACCTTGTTATGGTTTATAACATATGCTGCTTTACAGCTTCAATGGAATAGCATCTTTAATAATCTTCCTTGTGGTGGAATTTATTTACATTGTTGCTTGGTTACCAGTCATATTGTTCATTGTGCAGTTAAGAACCTTGACATAGAATCCATAAAGTAAGAACATTAATGTGATTAAAAGTCTTAGTATTTAACTTAGGTGTTAATGTTCATATCTTTGGTGTATAATAATAATTAACAATTATAATTTTTTCTTTTGAGTTTTACATATTTTGATATCAAAAGACTTTCATAAAAGAACATTATTTGAACTCCTTCAAAACATTGTACAATAATGTGCTGATATTTCCTTTGGGTAAAATACAAATATGACCTTGTTTTGTGGGATGTTTCCATAAGTAGTTAGATGATCAAAACAGTGGATATCTATCTGATAATCATTACTGATCCCAAAAAGTGTGAAACATTATCATTGACAGTATGTTAATAAACAATGTACACCTGTTTTATTTCTTTTGTTTTTTAATAACAGGTGTTTCTCTCTTGTTTGATTTGTTGACGGTGTTTTACTGGTACTTATTTTATTTCTTTTTTTTTAAACATTATTTCAGGATGCAAAAGATATTCAAAGATGTTCTCACCTTCAAAAGGAGTTAATTCTGGCTGCAATAGACTGTCTTGATGCACACTCCAAGTCTGGAGGATATCTTGTTTATTCTACATGTTCTATACTGGTAAGCTGTGGGAAATGCTAACTGTGATAAGAGTGAAAAATAAAAAGTTTATTTTATTTTTTGTTCCCAAGTGTTTCGCAAGCATCTGAACAAAATCTAGAAATATATTGGATTTCTTTTTCAATGTGATCATTAATCGTCATTTTCTCAGTGGAGTTGATATTTGAAAGTATCAATATGTTATGAAACAAAGCATGCACTATGTATAAAGATGTTTTTGCTGCTATATCCAATCATAAAATCATATTCGAGAAATTGTGAATAGTTTGTGTAGTTCATTTAACAACTGCCATAATTTTATTCCAGCCAGAAGAAAATGAATGGGTGATAGATTTTGCTTTAAAAAAACGAAATGTGAAAGTTGTACCAACAGGACTGGATTTTGGAAAGGAAGGCTTAGCGAAGTAAGTTTTGTATGTGATGTATTTATTATGTTGAATGTCACATAATCTGCCCTAGTGTTCTGATTCACACCTTTCTCAGTTATTGCAATTTTTTTTTTGTCTTAATTGCAATATATATACTTATATTCATTATTTATTATCTTACAAAAACATTTTTGTTAAGCATAGAATGAGACTCCTGAGGATCAAGGTTAACTACTGTTGTAGAAATGTTAGGACTTGAGCTACAAAGGATTACTCTGTTGATACTGTAATGTTATTTCAGACCTTGAAAATTATTTTTTGAAATTTTCTGTGAACTATTGAAAAATCAAGTTCTACATAAACATATATTTAATGGCCTTACATTTTTATTTTGACAATATTTACTTTACTTCTGCTTTAGGTACAGAGAATATAGATTTCATCCATCTTTGAAACACACTCGAAGATTTTATCCTCACACACAAAATATGGATGGATTCTTTGTTGCCAAGTTGAAGAAATTTTCAAACCTTATTCCTAATCAAGGTAATTACTTTTTTATAAGAAAGTTATGTGTATAAGGAAATGAACACGTTCATTAAAGTAATAGTTTTATATATATATTTAAAGGTTTCACTAATGATGTTATATTTTGGTATTACTTAAGTATCACACTGTAAATGAATATAAAGCATTAAAAATTGGACAGTGAATCTTATGTGCTCACCTGTTTTTTTACTAAATAATTAGGTTGAAGACCCCATGGGCTTTATGTTTGATATACACCACCATTCAAGAAAATAATTCCTCAACAACTTGAAAGTTATGAAATATAAATATAGCTAGCTGTACTTTGCCAAATCTTAAATGTATTTAACCAGATTGTCTAGAATTTCAACTTAATCTGTCAGTTGGATGTTTGAGTTTTAACTAGAGCATTTCAGGATTTTCTTAAATATAATTAATGCTGTTTGTATTATTTGACTACAAAATATTCATAATGTTTATTACACCTTAGATAAACTTGGCAAACAGGAAAATGAGAACACAAGCATGTCTAAAGAAAAAGAAGCAAAATTATTGGACAAGCCTAATGAGAAAGAAAAAGATAGTGAAGATAGTCCACAGGTTTCAACCTCAAAATATACTAAAAGTACAAGTAAAGTAACACCAAGTTCTAAAACAGTCCACAGGAAAAAGTTTGCATGGAGAACCAAAAAGCCAGACCAAGAGAGGATAAAAGGGATCAGACCACACCTAAAGAAAAAACCAAAGCTTAGTAAAAAATAACTTTTCATAAGTTTGGTGTAAAATATGTTAACATTTGTTTTAGCATAATGGAAATAAATATTGTATAATACATAAAAAAAAATCTTGACAGATCTAGTGCTTTATTTGTGATTGAAAACTGTCTTGCATCATGATGACCAACTTGTACGTTATTGTCCTTTTAGGTACAAGTCAAATTACAATCAGCTACATGTTTACTGTGTTAATATTCTTTTTCTGGTGAGAGAGAAACTTTCTTCTAGCTTACTCATGTGCAGTAGCAATTACTGACATTTTATGAGGTTTGCTGAGTATAAAATAGAACATTTTTTAAGAAATCTTGCTGACAAACACACACACAGGTGAAAACATAATCTCCATTACCTTCAGTGGTGGAGGTAAATATGGGATATCATAAACTCAGTCCTTCAGTTTCCTACTCTTGTGGTTTAAATCATAATGTAGGTTACTGGCTGATACCATAAAAAAAAAAGCACGTTTTATTCTAATCTCACCATTAAGCTGAATTTTGTGTTGGAAACTTGGATTTTGTTTAGGTACAAGGACATTAAGTAGTTTTGAAACTCATTGCACATAAAATGTTAATATCTAGCATGTATGTACTACGAACAACTTTTGGAACATATAACATTTTACAATAGTGTGTTTTCTTGGCTTCAAACTTGTGTGTTATATATGTTATTTGAATAATACAAAATACAGGATATTTTTTACAAATTCGTTTTTATTAGATATTCAAGGGTGTTTGAATAACAGAAACCAGCTTTCATGAGTCATCTTAACAAAACTTATACCACCATACTTATTACAAGACTTTGACAAGAAGCAAGAGAATAGATGTGTGTGTGTATGTGTATATATACACACACACACACACACACAAGCAGACAAAATGTACATGCAGACTTGGCATAACTCTTAAATGTAATTGTTTGTGTGTGTTGTAGGTTTTGTTTACCTGTTGGAACATCTATATAATAAATACTGAAGTGAGTGTGTATGCATACATCTATACACACATGAACACATTATAATACAGAGAAAAATTACTACCATAACCTTGTGTGTGTGTGTAGCTTGAAGCTATTATATTTGGTTCATACTGTATACTTATGTTATGACTACGTTATGTTAATAATGTTTTCTATGTATTATACCTGGAAATATCCATTTCATAGTAACATTTTACAAAAACAATTCTTTATGGTTGGATTGAATAACAAAATGTAATTTTTAAACTATTTTTTCTAGTTACAGTATCTTGATAGCCAGTAAAAAAAAGTTTCAGTTTCTGCTTAGTAGATCAAAAGAAATAAGTGATAATATTTTTTAAAATGAAACAAATGCTACGCTTTGCATCAATATTATAAAGTAGGTTGTTGATGAAAATTGTACATTTAAATTTCCCAAAAGAATTATCATGGTATTAGTTGTTACAGTAATTTTAAATTATTAGTATTTAACATTCTGTTACTGGTTAAAAGTAGATATTTTTTGTGCTTCTACCCATTTTACAAAACCATACATAGGTTAATAAAACCCCAGCAAAATATTGTGTAAACAAGTGATAGATTAAATCTGTTATCTTTCCTGTGATAATACCACTTAATAGTTTTAATACATCCTATATCTCCTTCAAAAAAAATACTTCTCAGAATGGATTTTGAAACTTTTTATCCTGTAAATAAATAAACTGAATGTAACATGAAATGTGTTTTTAAAACCGAGTTTTAGGTATGATAACTTCCCCAGTAATAATCTAGAATTATCATGATTGTAAAAAAAGTATACTTTGTAAAATGAAAGCCTATCTCAGTGCATTGTTTCTTTATTGCAAATCTATATTTTGTTTCTTAGTAAAATATTTATTAGGTTAGCATAAACAATAAAATATAATGAAGAGTCAACTTTGTTATCTTTTACCAAGTTAAATATTTCTCTTTAGTGTACCTAAATTAGAATTTTATTCCTGTTTGTCTTGTATATTTTTAGCTGCAGCATCAACACACTTTCAACATTAGCTATTTTATTATGTTATTTAAAATAAAGTTTCAAGTTCAAACATTTGACAAACCTGTAAGTTGCAGACTTGGTTGAACAGTTGCCTGTTATTTGGATTGATTTTTAGTAGTATAGTTAGTAAAATCATTAACTTTAAAATAAATCTGAGATGCTGCTTTCTGAAATTATACAATGTTAAGAAATATTGTAAAACCTGAAATGGTTTGGAACAACAAAATAAGAATTCACACCAATGAATTAGTCAAACAGAATGATGTATGGTTAAAGGGTCAATTAAAATTTATGATAATGTATTTAAAAAATGGTTTATAAAAAAGCAGAAGCTTCAGCTATACAGGAATGTAAATACTATACTAGACAGCTATAACATTTTGTAATCTTTACATAAATGGTACCTTAGAACATTTAACAGTGCACTTTCAGCTATAAGCATTTGTTAAGGGCCATCAAAATCCTATTTTTTATTAGTCTAAAAAGTTATGACTAACCTTTTGTTTCAAAATTAATTTTTTACAGTAATGACCATACAGAGTTAAAAAAGAAGCATTGACTAGCCCCACTACATACCACACACACAGAAGCTAGTACTTAGGTTACAGAGCCACGTAACCCTAATATATGCCAAGTAACTTTATAACCCATGTTTCATATATTAATAATGCCACAAAAGATGTGTTTATGTAACATATATATATATATATTTATGTATATACCACAAGAAATTTTATATGCTTCAAAATTGTGTTTAAGTATGTGTTTTATGGTGGTAAACTTATTTTACAAGAATTTTTTACAATTTATTTTACAAAGTCTTCACTCTTAGCGTACCAACTTTCAAACACTATCAGTCAAGAAAAACAAGCAATAAATTAACCATCATTAACATGAAAATCCTGTGTATCATTCACTTCATTTTCCAATTTCGTTGTCTTGCAACCTTAATTAACAAAAGTAACAAACTGTATCTTCACTTCCAGTAACTATCTTAGAAAAAAAAGTTGTGACCTTACAACTTTAAAAATTAAGGGTCTTGTAGGCCCACAACATTATACCATATCACATTAAGTTAAACTAAGTAATATTACTATGTGTAAATGTTCGACATGAGTAAAAACCACTAGTAAATGTTCAAACTTTGACTTACATTTTTCTTTCTTCTCTCATACATTTTAAACCTGTGTAACCATCTTACTTTGATAGATTAGCACTGCCATTATTCTACTGGCAAGTAAAAAATCTTAACAGGAAATGCAAAAAGAAATATTTGTGCACTCCAGTAAAAATAGGTAAATGATAAAATTAAAACTGGCAATACACATTATAAATATTAATAAGCACCATATACGATTTTACAACCAACTAATAAAAGCAGTCTATATGTTGACACATTACATAAAACATCTGGAACGAGAGAGGTGCTCTCTGAATTACTTGGTACTACTGCTCTTATGTTTTTCTCTGCAACATCTAGATGACTTCTTTTTTTTTTTAAGCTTGTTAATTTAAAAAAAAAACTGCTTTTCCATCTCGCATACTACAAAGAAATTTTCTGGTTTGGTGCTGACCTCTATTTTTTATTAAAACAAAGCAATAGTGGGGTATAAGTACTTGACAACCTTCATTAACTGATATGGTTACTTACGTTTTTATAATACAGTCTGATATGTCTAGCCTTGTATGTCTTTCAAGTTTAGACCTTTTTCGTCAAGAAAAGTTGAGCTGATTTGTTTAAAATTCTGGTGTAAGCTGTAGGTGAGATCCAGATTTGTAGCACTACAAGATAGCATTCATAATGAATTTGGTGGAATCCATAGTTAGATAATTCTTTGAGAACAACCTTTTCCTGCTGTACTAAAGAGAACTTTTTCTTACATCACTCATGTTCTTCGTTTTTGTTTTTTTAATACAGATTCAATAAATCAAGTTTTCTTTGCATATGTTTTAGCTACACAGATGGAATCATTTTTTTTCCCCTTAAGTTCATCACAGTTGCTTTAGTCTTTGAGTGGGAGCAAGCACTAACTCAGTTTTGCCACATCAAAAACAATGGCAGCAAGTGGAACAGTAAGTCCACAAGGCTTTTTCTCAAAGATAGAAATAAACTCAAGTGACAGGTCAAGTACTTGCAACATTTACTTCTCTAAACAAGAAGTCCTTCAGATGAGTTGGCACTAAGTTGAACCCTAAGAGTCTGGATGCTACCAATCATCTTTTTTTGATGGCCTACAAGTGTTACACCAAGAGAAGTAATATCAGCAAGAGTAAGTCTTGCTACAGACTCCATCGAAGTAATTTCTGCCTGCTGGAAGTTCTCAAGGTATCTTATCATTTTGATGCTGTTTAACCACTCTTCAACTGTCTTATATTGAGTCATATCAGGAGCATTGGGGTCCAGTGGATTTTGTCTAGTTAAAAACATATTAACAATTGTAGTACAAAAATCAAAGTGTTTACATCATAGAAACCCATGAGACATTGTACTAACAACCAAGAAATGTTTATGTGCCAGCCACAACACTTATACCTAATCTTCTGGAATAAACACATTTATTGTAATGAACATGTGAGTACACTGACACGAAACATAAAAATCCACATTGTAGAGAAAGCTTTTTTGCACAGACATCTATCCTATATCTTGCAAACTAAATTTAGCTGTTTGTAAAATGGTATAAAAAACTGATTCAATAAGACAGATGTATCTAAGAAAAAAAACCACTGTTTAATAGTACACACTAAATATTTAAAAATGAGATTTCCCAGTCTCAACATACAATTAAAACATTTGTTTTACTTAATAATTTAGTGTATATAGATAAATTCCATGAGACTGGGAACAGTCTTACTGCACTCCTGATGATGTCACAGTAAGACCTCTTTTTCTATGTATCATGCTTGAACTAACAGATCTCTGATTGCTACACAGATATTTTTCACTACCAGCTCTGTAAAGTAATTGCTGGTGATATAATGCACTAGCTTACATCAAAATATGGAAAGTTTCTTACCGTTTACAAAATCTAAACATAAGAGTTCATAAATGTATCACCAGAAAGGTTACACATAGAAATTACATAAATAGTTCAATTTCCTTTCTAGTGATTTATCATATGTGACTAGGATTCATAAAATATGCTATTGAACATACAGATAACCTAAAAATGGATTACATCCTACATTTAAAAATTAAAAGATAATTTAACAAAAATGTGCATTACTGATTAAATGAACCTGATAGAAAAAAAAAAAAAATCCTTCATTAGAGATATCCTTTTTCTTGAAAAAAAAACTGATAAAAATGAATATTGAAAATAATAAAGTTAAAAATGCATACCCAAAATTCTGTTATTTAAGATTTTGATTAATGTTCATATTCCAAAATTTTACCTGTTTTGTGCAATTTTCCGAAGGCTTTCAGGGCACTTGAGCAGTTTGTCGAGGGTCTTTACAATTGTTGCAAAAGTCAGCCTATGTGATCGATCTTTCTGCCAACAGTCTAGCATAAGCTGATACAAAGCTTCTGGACAATCCTGTTAAAACAAAAGCATTTAAAACATATATATCAGCAGGGAAATATCCACTGTGAAGTTTATATTTTCACATAGGTGGTAAAGCTTTCTATTACATAGCCAACAAAAAAAAATTCTAACTACTTTTACTCTATTAAGGAATCATACAATAAAATACACATATTCTGTTAATGGGTGTTTCTGAAATAAATTTTTCTGAACGACCAAGTTAGGTTGGCAGAATTTCTGGAGTTTGTTCCTCTGAAGCCAGGGATCTGGGATGCTTCTCAAATTCCATTAGGTGCATTGGAAAACATTTAAAACAATCTCTCTCACACAGAAATCTAACAAACCATCTTACTTTCTGTTTTAAAACCCCCAAAAAAGATACAAGGAATAATTTAAATGTGAGTATTGTGCAATATATGCATTTTACAATTTTCAAAGGGTTTAGAAAAATGTGTATTTCCAAATCACAATCCAGGATATCCCCCTCAAAAGTGAAGTGCTTTTTATTGTTCTCCTATATTACTTGTTTGGTTACCTTTAGGAAAGAAGTGGAAGGTTTGAAAATATAATATGGCTGCTATTTCTCTACGTATGCCAATTTGACATTCAAAATTGAGTCCAATATTCCATCAAGATTTAGATTACAACAGAAGCCAATCTTGCTTTATGCACCCATGCAAAACACCTCTAACTCAGATGCATTTAAGGAGATTTCTTAATCTGACAAGGAAAATGACCCAAGTTTTTATAGACTCGTGGCACACTTGGCAGCTCTCATTTTTTGGAAGTGTAAAGGTACTGAGAGTTTTTATCACTGAGGTAATTTCAGTTTTACAGTATTCTTTTGTCGTTTTATACCATATATATCTGAAAAAAAGATAGTAATATTATTTCAAAGAAAATATGTTTTTTTTTGTGAAGTTTTATTTATGAAAAATTTCATGTGTATGCTATAGTGGATAAAAGACAATCATTTATACATAATCAGCATATGTGTAATATTATTTTTATCTTATGAGCCAGTCAAGTCTATGTGAGTGCATATATGAAGTTTGGTTAAGATTCATAGTTTTGCTGACCTAAACTTGCAACAATAACCAATTATAAGAAACTGTTTTTCTCTATTAAAAAAATTTTATTTGAACAACACCTTGTTAAAAAACAAAAAATAATTTACCAAACATTCACGTTTTGTGAATTTCTACACATCAGTGATACAAATTATGATTTGTAAATTAGTTTAAACTGTTCTAAGTATCAATGTAAATTTAGATATTTAAAAATTAGAGATAAAAGGTACACTTTATTTCCGCTAACTCTGTCGACAGTTTTACTGAAGTTGTTCAATATGATGGCTCTAATAAAACAGATTACTATTTACTAGTTTATACTGAAAGTTAAGTTATAGCATCAGGTTTGATTGTAATTCATGCTTTACTTGATCAAGTTGATCTTTAAAAAGATCATAAGAATATTGGTTAAGTTGGTCTTTTGGTTTTTAATAACAGTTTGTTATGAAACAGCAGTAGCAATTTCATTTACCAACTTCTGAAACTTTTTCTTTTAAGGGTTATGAAACTGTTTTCTACCTTAGAAAAAGATTCCATTGACAGCAACTTTCAATTTCTTACTAATTTTTATTGTTAAATAATTTAAAAGGAATTACATATATGTATGTATATATTACAAATTAATATAAGTTTATAAAATACAATTTACTTGTAACACTACAAAAAGAAGCAGTTTGGGTTAAAAAACTAACAAATATAGTGTCTCTAAACCTCCCAGTCAGGGATCAATATTGTGATTAATGTTAAAATAGTTACCATAGGTGGGGGGAGTCTGTAACCTTTCTCAATACTCTTGATAACATCTTGGTTAGGCCAATTCCAATATGGTCGTTCTCCATATGACATCACTTCCCAACAGACAATACCAAAACTCCAGACATCACTAGCTGATGTAAACTTTCTGAAGGCAATGGCCTCAGGGGCTGTCCATCTCACTGGGATCTTTCCTCCCTACAACAAGATAGTAGTAATAAACTTAATCCTATAGCTCTCAGAATAGTCTAAATAATTCTGAAGTGCTTCAGTTTAGAAATTTTTGTCTAAGAACTTGAGTTGTCATGTGTGGATCACAACTAACTTTGAATATTGTTTTCTATTTTGTTTTGTATGAAGATCAGATTCACACTTTTAAGAATTACGATATATTAAATGGTAAAATTAGAATTATATCTTGTGGTTAGAAGTAACAAAGCCAGTTCATAGATCAGTAAAATGGACA
>NW_013666641.1:74224-93750 GCF_000517525.1 Limulus polyphemus | reverse complement strand
GAAATTATGAACATTGCTCAATATCATGAAAATTAAACCTTATTTTCAATAAGCAATCCTGAAAAATATTTGGGGGTGCTTAACTTTTTTCCAGGTGTATATTTGGGGTTTCAAAATGCTTCACTGTTTTTCCTTCATCTAATTTGTTTTTTCACCAAGACTTATCGTGTCTTACTCCTTCACACAATTTTTAACCCTCAGTGCTTGTAATTCAAGTTAAAACCAGCAGTATACAGACTGTAATGTGTAAGTGTTGTAACTTCAATGAAAGGTTGGGCTGCAATTACATATTAATTTTGTAAAAAATCACATGTGCATATTGTTTTATTACTACTAACTTAACCTCGTAACAACTTTGGCTTAATCAAAAGAAAGCTAAAACTCTCTAACTTCAAGCTTACCCTTGTGGTGTATGCTCCTTCTGTTGCACTTTCTATTTCTCTAGAGAGACCAAAATCAGCTATCTTACAAACTAAACTCGAATTCACCAAAACGTTACGAGCAGCAAGATCCTGGAAGAAACATTAATTATGAATGTTAAGTTCTAGAGCTAGAGTAAAAAGTTTATATTTTTATTTTGTTCAAAAAAAAAAATTGTTGAACTATTTCATAATAAACTTCCACAATGAAATCTCACTTCATGTCATTGAGAAATTGATGGTATAATTTGATAAATATGTGTTGTATAAATATTTTGCACATACATTATCTTCTTTGAATGTGGAAAATATTTATTTTATCTACAGAGTATCATGCTTACATACCCTGTGTACATAACTCATTTCAGACAAATACTGCATTCCTACTGCAATTCCTCGTAACATCCCGACAAGTTGAATAACCTGGAATTTTCCATCATTTGCCTGAAGGAAAACAAATAAACAATAGATCCATCAGATACTGTATTGATTAATCAGTAATCAAGATTATGAAAAATATTAAGATACACTGCAAACATTTTTTACTAGCCAACTATTGCAAATAGCTTTCTAAATAAACTAATTATGACAATGCTCTTATATTAACTGCTCACCATTCTCTATGGCTACTAAAACTTTAGTTTCTATTGCTAAAAAAAAGCCCATCTTCAAACACACCGATTAAAATATTCTTACTCTTTATTTTATAATCCAAACTTACTCGCAAGAAGGTATCCAAAGATCCATTTTCCATAAATTCTGTGATGATCATGACTGGGTTACTTTTTGTGACTACACCTTGTAGGTAGATAACATTGGGGTGATCAAACTGCCCCATAATGCTAGCCTCTGTGAGGAAGTCCATGCGAGCTTTGTCTGAGGAGCCTGGTTTAAGGGTTTTGATAGCCACAGTAATCTCTGGTCGTCCTGGAACTTTTAGTTTACCTTTACATACATCTCCAAACTCACCTAAGTAAAAAATATACAAACCTTTATAAATTTCATAAACATATATTTTTGAAGAGTCTTCCAGTTTTTTCATTTCTGCACTTAAAAACTGTGCAAAGTGAATGAAAGATTAGTATGAATGTACTGGAATAAATGTTTTGTGAATTACTTTTTAAAAACATACACAACTTATGCAACACTACTAAGAACAAAATACATATACACAGGATAATAATATAAGTGAATAATTACTGAAAAAGTAATTATTTTCTTCAGTTATATAAAAAATTGGGTGTTTTTTTGCTTTGTAGGATCATCAATGTTGACTGGTATGCAAATTTTGCAAAAAAAAAAAAAGTTAGTGAAGTCACATCTATGAAAAAAAAAATCACAAATATAATGGATTCTGGCCTATTCCACAAAAACTAAACCATGTAAATTACTTACTGAGAAAATAATTGTTTTCATCAATTATTTTTAAAAAATTCTGTGCATTTTTTTTTTAAATCATCAAGTGTGACTGGTACACAAGTTATACAAGAAAAAGGTAGTGAAATTAAGTGTATAAAAAAAGATCACAAACATAATGGATTCTTGCCTATTTCACAAAAACCAAAATCATTTAAACTTCTTACCTCCACCAATAATAGCTTCAATAGTTATGTGCAGAGCATCAATTTCTTTAGCAAATTCTCTTACAGCTTGGTTGGGGTCTTCATAAGTGTGTGGATCAATGTAGCTCCTTGTTGCTCCACAGTGGGTGAACAAAGGAGTAGTAACTGTGTAAGTCAATAACCAGTATCTTAGTTAATGTTGCAGAGAATGGATGTTATTCAAATTTGAATATGATGGGATTAAGTGTTAATGAATTAGAGTCATCTTTTTTTAAAAAAAAGTTTAATACATAGTGTCTGAAAAGTCTGGAACGATTGGTGATTTGTGACTTTTCTTAATTTTGGATACGTGACTAATTGTGGTGCTGTCAAAGCGTGAGAAGGTCGAGTCAATCTTGCTGTGTGGCATAGAAGGTTGGTCCCAACGAAAGGTTGCAGCCAAATTTAATGCACGCCATCCAGAGGGAGAGAGAAAAACATCACTCACAGTGTTGTTGGGAAATTACTAAATTTAAATAGACTGACCATGTAGATCATTGACAATGGTATGAATATGCTTCAAAGTGTTCAAAGAGAATGAAAATACTGTCTCCAAACTTGTTTCTTATTATAAGGACAGCGTGTGGAACACATTCTATAAAAGTCATTAAAGAAGTGCCTATATTTCCAGACTTTTTGGACACCCTGTAGATCTTCCTTGAGCTTGAATGTTTACAGGAATCTCTATAGATGTTACTTTTGAAGCTTTTTGTCCAAGTACTATTGAGACCAACTAAAAGGCTACCTTACTTTCCCTACAGTTTCAGTGGTTGCTTCTGTCTATAAACCCAAAAGAATTAAAATCTATGAGTATTCACTCATAGACTGGTATGTTTAGCAGTGGGAGCAGACTGTAGTTAAACAGGATGATATACTTTTAATGCATTTTTCTAATTGACATTTGTTTCTTATGCAATTTATATGTATGACTAAAGGTTATAGAATATATGACAAATACACAGTTGATTTTAACCAACAGTAATACAACTCTCCTTTGCTTAAGACAGTCTGAACATGTGACTTTTGTTAGCAACACCACAGATGAAAATAACAATATTATACATAAAAGCAGCCACTTGAACAATAAGAAAATACAAGGAGGCTTTTTAACAAAATCAATTCACATTAATTGATTGAAACATCAAAAATAGGAGTTTATGGATATATAACAAACAGTTCCTTTACGTAACTAATCCTAACACAAGCTGGGAGTTGGTAAGTTTCAAATATTACAGTATCATAAAAATTCTCCCCAATTTCAACCAATCAGTCTCTCCATAAACCCAGAGCTACCACAGACTGATATACTGCAGAAACCCTAGTCATTATCACCAGCACTTAATTTCAATGCTAATTCTGCAGTATGATTTGACACAACAGGCAACTCAATTAGCATGTTCCCAAAACTTGACATCTTAATCCGAGGATTGGATATGTCCACATCACGCGCAAATATTTATGTATGATTAATTCTATCAACATACATCTATTGATAATTTCAAACAATATAGTTGAACAAGCATTTTTCACTTTTAAAATAACTTTGAAGAACACGTATTCCATTTCTTACCAATCTTATTAAAATATATAATATTGCCTATATATGTGATACATATTGTGCATTTCTCTTGCAACTCTAGTAGAGAATACAAATGTAGCTAATACTATGTTAATTAATACTTCATTATAAAAATGTTAAGACATTCATTGTTACAATTAATACTTCACCATAAAAACATTAAGACAATCATGATTAATGCAAATAAACAGAATAGTGCCAACTTATCATCCAAATTCACTCGAGTATAAATTACTTTTAAAGATAATTCCTATTGTGTGCTGGTAGAAGGATAACATTTATCACAGAGATTGTAAAGTTATCACAGGCATTGAATAACATTTTAACTGTTTTAGTAATATAGCATCATACACACACATACGTCTCTCTGATTATAAAAAATGAGACTTTTAAATTTATTTTAGTTTTGTTAGAAAGTATCTATACAGAGAAAAAGGAATTGAAACCAAAATAAACAGAACATAAATCGGGCAATTTTGACGGTTTGTTATTTCATTTCTAACGAGTCATAGTAGAAACAAAACAAACAATAAAATTATGTTGTTTTGACCACAAACTAAGCAGAGTTTCAAGCACTAAAGAAATTTAAGTCTCTGGCAGATATTTGGAGGAAGGTTGTAAGTACTTACTACGAGCAGTTGGGACAATAGGAGGGTGTTCCAAGGCAGGTACTACTATTAGATGAAGATAGAAAAAACAACAACAGAGAACACCTTTCAGACACTTGTTTGTGAAATCCCAAAAGCAAAAAAGACACAGTATGTTAGTAAGGTTTATATTAGAACAACTTTAGATATTTGTAGAATTGGCTTTCCTAGTGCTCTGTAATTTACTACTGCATCTAAATAGCACCATACATACAATATATACACTCGACTATCATAAATCAACTGTAACAATACTTGTAATGCTTTAATAACTACTAATTAAGCTAAATCACAATCAAAATACACTGACAAATAGAAGGCCTTGCTATTGTTTTTGTTTGTAATTAAGCACAAAGCTACACAATGGGCTATATGTGCTCTGCCCACCACGGGTATCAAAACCCGGTTTCTAGCGTTGTAAGTCCGCAGACATACCGCTGTGCCACTGGGGGGCGCCTTGCTATTGATTTCTACACATTAAAACAGTGCAAAGAATTAGTATTTTCCAAATGTATTACATGATTACAACGTATTACCAATATTACATCAGTAAAGAAGAAATACAGTTGTGATTGTTTATATAATAATAGTCGTATAACTAATAATATAGAACTTCAGCACCATTGGTTATTCATTGAAGTCAGATTTTTTCTATAATAATTGAAAACAAAACTTATTGACTAATTTATTTTACAGGCTTATATTGTTTATTAATACACACATTGAAACTAATGAACTTTGGAATATCACTGTCAGAATTTTAACATATTTTTTACCTCATATTAAAAAGTTATTACTACTCTTGGAAATCTGAATTTTTTTGTCATGTTTTTAAAGTGTAAGAAATATCTAAACTATGCAACTACATGATATGTTAAGCATAACATCTTCAGAGATCTTTAGAATAGGTAAAATTACACAAATAATACCAACCCTTACATTTGTTACCTTCCCCATTTCTGTATTCAAGAGTATCACAATCACTGGGCTGTTTTTTGTTACATTCTTCAGAGCTTCTGAAAAGATAAGGTAAAATTCAATTAACATGTCCTAGCTGCTCGATGTAAACATGATGTTGCTGTTGTTCATAGTTTTATTATTTTAGAACTCACCCCTATCACCAGTACTCAGTAACCTCTACATGGAACATTTCAAAGGCAACACCTAAGATATGGCTTATACATGTTGACAGTACATTTGTAAAATGGCTACACACACTATATATAGGATTCCAAATTCATATAACACCTGAAAAGAAAATTTCCAGCAATACAATTTACATGGAAAGAGAAGAAGAGAAATTCTCATTCTTAGATGTGATGGTTAAATAACTCATACACCACAGGTTTTACAGGAAACCCACAGATACCAGTAAGTACCTAAACTACAAACCAAAACAACACAATAGTGTAAAGTCAGGCATCACAGATTGTCAAGTTTTCAGAATGAGCAAGATCCAGCCACGGACTAGCCTAATGAGACATCAGGAAAATTTCCAGTGGGCCTCCTTGGAAAAGTGTGTAGTTTTGTTATTCTTATAACAAATTTGTGAGCCCCTTCTAGTTTCTTTTCCAGTAAAATTTTTGGGTTCAAGTTAAGAAGGAAGAAAAACATATCACTACAACCCTCCTTAACAATGGATACCCAATGATAAGGGAAGAAAAACACATCACTACAATCCTCATTAACAATGGATACCCAGAACACTTGATAAACACCAAGAAGAAAAACATATCATGACAATCCTCCTTAACAATGGATACCCTGAACATTTGATAAACACCAAGAAGAAAAAGGAAGAAAAACACATCACTACAATCCTCATTAACAATGGATACCCAGAACACTTGATAAACACCAAGAAGAAAAAGGAAGAAAAACATATCATGACAATCCTCCTTAACAATGGATACCCTGAACATTTGATAAACACCAATAAGAAACAGGAAGAAAATTACAGAGAATACTTAAACAACTTAAAGTCAGAACACCACTTTAAAAGCACAACACAATACAGTCACATTTAGTACAACAAACCACCTCAATTTATACATTGTATATCATTTCTTATGAATGTGGGCTTCAATATACTGGAGAAACAAACAGACAAATAAAAGTTAGAAATCAGGAGCATAATAGACATACAAGACTTTTTAACGCCAAAATACCTGCAACAGTCCATCATTCCAGAGAGTAAAAACATATAATAAAATAGAATAACACTAAAATAAATATTAATCAAATATGAGAAAAAAAAATGGAAAACTCTTCTACATCCACCTAACTGATAACACACTGAATCAACCTAGCAAAGAAGTCAATAAAACCCAGATACTCCTCTTGAAAGCATTCAGATAAGTTAGTTAGTTCAACTCCTAATGTGTTCACATTCATATGCACAAACAGCAGAACAAATCAGAATTTTGGGTGAGGGCACTGACTCATTTGCTAAGTTGAAACAGTGACTTTCCCAGATAATTTTACACAAGTGTTTATTCCCCATTCAAAGGGGCACTTTCCTACTAAGTCAAAAATTGAGGGGCATGTGTCACCAGTAACCTAAATTCATATTATCCATAAGCTTTTTTTTATAGGACACTACTATCTGCAGCATAATGAACATACAAAGCAGCTAGTACTATGTATGTGTTAACTGTCTATACTAATAAAATCAAACGTTTTGTCAGGCAGGCTGTAGCGGTGCCTATGTAGGGATGGCCTGGATTGATCATTGAAATGGTACTTTAAATATCTCCTCAATAGGTCATCAGAACTTTACAATACTATACAGTGTTTCTTTTTATAACAATATCTATGTAATGACTGAGTCACAGGTTCTGGGAAGGTCTTATAAATATCACAGCAAAAAGTTTGAATTTCTTGTTCTTTTTTCTGCTACTTCTTTTTTATTACACGATAACTTAAAAAACAAAACAATGGTGTCAACCAATTTCACTGAGGTGACATAGTTTCAAATAGAGAATCCACTTTTATGAGTATTATTAACTAGTAATAAAAAAAAACATAATTCTAGTGTAAACGATGTTATAATTATCCCTTGAAGTTAACTTTCTTACATATATTTGGTGTTTCTTTAAAAAGCTTAAGTACAGGGTGAAACAAGAATTACCAGCAAATAACAGATAAACAATAAATATTACAGTTGGAACCTCACTGTATTTAGAACTGGGTTATAAATACAACCTTTATATGTCTATTGAAACACTGCATTAAAAAAAAACAAGTAGAGAAAAACTTTTCCAAAAAGAAGTAAATGTAGGGATGGCATTTGTATCATCCCTATATAATAGCACAGGCAATAATTAACATATAGCAATATATATATATTAATCACAATTGAGTAAATTTATCCTATTTTTTGTCTGTTAACAAACTGTGGTATTATATAGGGATGATACAAATGTCATCCCAACTATCTTGTTTGTATTCAACCACAATTGAGTAAATTTATCCTATTTTTGTCTGTTAACAAACTGTGATATTATATAGGGATGATACAAATGTCATCTCAACTATCTTGTTTGTATTTAACCACAATTGAGTAAATTTATCCTATTTTTTGTCTGTTAACAAACTGTGATATTATATAGGGATGATAAAAATGTCATACCAACTATCTTGTTTGTATTCAACTATAATTGAGTAAATTTATCCTATTTTTGTCTGTTAACAAACTGTGATATTATATAGGGATGATACAAATGTGATACCAACTATCTTGTTTGTATTCAACTACAATTGAGTAAATTTATCCTATTTTTGTCTGTTAACATTCTACTACACTGTGTGCCTGTGCTATTATGTAAGGATGATGCAAATGCCATCCCTACTATCTTGTTTGCATTTGCTTTGAAGGATTGATATTACTATTAGCGATTCCTACATTTACTTTCTTTTCTTTTTTTGAAAAGTTTGTTCTTGTAATATTTTTTCAAAGGTAAAGCCAATAAATGTTCAGCCTCACACAAAACGAATTCACTAAAAAAAGAGTGACATATATTCTTATCTTAATGACATTTATTTGCCTTACCTCCTGATATACAGAACAATCATAACGATGACAACAACAACAAGGACAACGACAGCAACTGTGGCACCAGCAATAATTCGAACTTGAACTTTATCTTCATTGTCAATATAAGCTAATGGGAAAAAAAGAAAACTAATTATATATAACATCCAAATGTATGTAAAAATAATTAGTAAATATTAGACATATCCTGAAAACGTAAGGAAGAACAAGAATGTCCTTCATTTACAAATGTTCATTAACATGTCATGGCTACTAAAAACACTTCAGTGAAATGAATAAATAATTATTTTTCATCATTATATAGAGCTGAAAATTTTCTTAGGCATATTCCTGTTTCATTGAATATGAAGGTTTAACTACAATGTGGTACTGGTGTAATAATCTATGCAAGTATCAGTTAGTACTACAATATCTACAGTGCTACCAACCCTCTCTCGTTGAACGTGAGACTCACGTATTTGAGCCTGTTCTCACGCTCACACGCATTGGTAACAAATCTCACGTTTTTGTCAAATTAGTAGTTTTGTATAACGCATTGTAGTTGATCGACCAGCTGGACCAGGTCAAATGCAGCATTACGTTAATCCAGGAAGAGCACCAGATTGCACCATTTTGCTTTATTGGACAAAATATTTTCTGGGGAATCATGCCCCCAGAACCCCCTAGAAGTCAACTGCTTTCGGTGCCAGCAGAACTTTACGGCGTGCTAAAATTTAACATTTTCAAAAGTTTCACAGGAACAGATTCCTAAAAGTTGGCAGCCCTGCATCTATATCACAAATGTATAGGCCTATAGACTTAAATTAAAATTCGCAAGAAGTATTATTTATTTTAATAAACTGGTGTATAGCCTATTAAAAATGATGGGTGTTAAGAAAACTTTCTAAAGATTGCTATAAATTTACTAACAACAATATTATTCATATTACAAATCACATCTTTGTTTCGTAATATTTCTTTTTCCACAACATTGGCAATATTTACATGTTATTTCTAGTGTTAGAAAGCGTCCGAAAAAAAATTGGAAAAATTTTCAGCATTTTTAGTTATTGTTGCATAATACATTTTTAAACGTTTTTACATTCCTATTCTTCTATTCTTACTGTAACTTTTCACATGTCGTAACAAAGTATTTATATATTAAAGAAATATTAAGTTCTTTAACTGCGTAATTTAAATACTATGCGTTAACACTTATACACATGTAACTAAATATTATCTGACTCTAACATTAACAGTAGGTCAATTTAAATTATAGTATAATTTAAGCATTAGGCCTAATACATAAACGTAATGTAAAGCTTAGCTGAAACACTACTTCACTGAAATCCTTGGTAACTTTTATTTTGCTTTTGCCTACAACACAATGGTAAAAACTTAGATATTCATCAAACAACTGAAAAAATATAAATAAATGATAAGAGAACCTAAAGTACTATTTATTTTGTAATTAGGCCTAAAGTAAAGACGTAGTGTGCAATAACTTACCCTAGGCCAAGGTGCATAAAACTTCTCACGAAAGAAAAATATCAATTCTAAATCTAAATTATTTAGC
This sequence comes from Limulus polyphemus, assembly GCF_000517525.1. NCBI lineage: Eukaryota > Metazoa > Arthropoda > Merostomata > Xiphosura > Limulidae > Limulus > Limulus polyphemus. The sequence goes on along the minus strand of NW_013666641.1, from coordinate 83,895 downwards.
TGATATATCACCAAAGTTATCAAAAAAATAAAGAATAAAAAACAAATCTTTCTGACAAATCAACATGCATATTAAGCATTCAACTTAAACACCATAGATGGCCTAACAACAATATCAGGTGATAGTTTTGTTGCTAAGAGACGATGTATAGTGTTGAGCATTACCAAAAAAGGAGCGTGACACGACGACAATAACTGCTTATTATATACATTAATTACTAAATACAACCTATCATCCGTGATATCAGTAATATTGTCATCTGTTTACATTAATAATATAATCTTTTATATTTCGTGGAAAAAAAAAAACCTACTTAAACTTCAAGTTTTGTCAAATGAACATCAAAATGCATTTACACATACTGCTTCATATAAAAAAACAATATCAAAACCGTTTAAAATATGACGCACATAAAACAATATACCAGATTTTCAGCTAATACTATTAACACTATATTCATCATATTAAACAAATTATGTTTATGTGAACCTAAAATGAACAACGTACCTGTACTGTCGATAATCGGTCCAGTTGATTCAAAAATGGTTTTACTGAATTCTCCCCACCCGTGGGCTGTCTTGGCTCTCACCTATGAAAACATCCAAATGAACATATTGACAAAAATCCATAATCGAACCCTGCAAGAACATGTCAGGTTAAAAAATTTTAATAATATGTATTTTTACAGTTACAATGCTTCACAATATTATCTATTTAAATTGTTATACAAAATTAGGCTATATTTATTTATTTACATATGACTTATTCTATAATTATTTTGCTACAACATTGCATTCTCAAGTTAATATTAGTAAATTAATTAAATAATAACATGTTAAATTTACCCGGGAAGAAAAGCTGAAATATAGGGTTAAGCTTGTACTTTACTAATAACAATGTTATTAACGCCACCTGGGGACATATATTATGCATTACCTGGAAGCCATATTCAGTTCTTTGTTTTAAATTAGCAAAAGTAGATTTTTCCTTCTTCGTCAAAATTGCTGTGGCGTTATTTTCGTTGCCTCGGGGGAAGTATCTTACTTCATACATTTCAATGTTAGTGAAAGGATCTACCGGAGGTTTCCAGGCTAACACAATTTCAGAATTTTTTACAGATACAATGCGCACATTTGCTACGACAGAGGGCACTGTAGCGAAAAAATAAAATACAGTGATAAGTATAATTCAATGTAGTAAAACTAAAACAAGCCACTTCAAACTAATTAATCTTTATTTTTAAATTATTGTTTTGTTAGTGGAAAGCTACACAATGTAGATATGATAAAGAAAATGAATATAATATGTTTCAAAAACGTATACCAGTTCTAAGAACTGGTGTTAAACAGTTAAGTTTCCCTTTGAAGGGGTAATTTTTAGGACAAAAGAATGGTTTACATTTCACATTACATATGATATGAATATTTACACTCCCTGAAAAACAGTCCCGACTCCAGCTTTTCTTAACTGAGAGGAAAATGAGAGAATGAGACAAAATGGGGCCAAATCTGAAATTACATAAATGGACGGCATTAACTTGGGGCACAATGAGAAACAGTATTGCGAAAACCGGAAAGGAAAGATAACTTCTACTGCAATATGCACATGCTCAATATCTAAGGAACGTTACTAGAAATTTTGTTGAAGTAATTTGAATATTGCAGGGGTAGACGATTACAAAAATTATTTAAATACATTTGTGTGCAAGATTTGTATGTAGTAAATAAATCACGGCGGAGTTTACACGAGTAAATAAAAAATTAAATATAAGTTATAAAACTGGTACAAATAGAAAATGAGAAGAACCAGAATTTAAAATAATACGTTTTTAGTTATTGGTAGCTTTATATTAAATTACTTTAATCAAGGTGATATTTAAATTGTTGAAGTTTTAAAATACAAAATCGTGGGTAATAAAGTGGCATTTCAACATTTGCACCTATTGTGATTCGATCCCGAGTCCAATAAGATACATATTACTGCTATCATATTAATAAGATATCCTTCTTAATAATTCAAACTATCCAGTTATAGTGAATGACAAATTGTGTCACTAATTATAAGTCTCATTAATTGTACTTCTCGAGCTTTTAGTGTAGTAACATCAAGGAGAAACTCCAAGTTTGATAATGAATAACATGACAAATTAATATGCCGGTTATATCTGCCAATCAAACGTTTATTACCCCTCACAAATTAATAGTTCTCATCACTGATCACCGTGTCATGAAATATAAATTCCCCAAAGTTAATAAGGTATTAAATAGCTCTTTCATTACAGTAGCGAGCCAGTGATGTCACAGGACGACAAAATAAAAGGATGGATTGTAGAGATGTGTAAATGCGTTACAGTAGCGGGTCAGTAATGTAAAAAAACAAAAACACATCTATTCAAGTGTAAAGTTGCGCTTAGTGTTACTTGGGGGAGGGGCAATGATGTCACAAACGATGTACAAAGATTGGTTCAAGTGAGCGAAAACATAATAGCTCAGTAAATAGGTGAAATAATCTTATGTTTAAAAAATAAATTAACCAGGGTTATGACACCAGTCTAAATGGCTATTTCTTAGAAATTGGGGGTTTTTCACTCTAAACAACACCTTATGCACACATGTACCAAATGGCCAGGTCAGAGACCTCTATGGTTCAGGAATGGCCGTCCCTATTTTAACTACTGACCATTGTGGAAGGCAGCCAGTCAGAAACGCTCGCCCTCCATCCACACGACTATCCTTAAACGTAGAGTGGGATTGATGGTCACTTTAATAATGCGCCTATAGCTGATGGTGCAGAGCGTGATTTGCAACATTACGCCTTACTTTTTAGAAAATCAATAAACACATTCAAAGAGCCCTTAACTCAATAGGATGATAAATCGAAATCTTACCAGACGCCTCAGTAGTAACCGTTATGTCAACATAGTGGCTATCACTAAAATCTGATACACCATTTTCCGCAAAAATCTGAAGTCTGTAAGTGGTTACTGGATTCAAACCAGAGATTGTGACTTTTGTGTCGTTGAATCCTTCCTGAGCAGGAACATAAGAAACGGCATTTCCACATGCATCACATGTAACCCTGTAGCTCGTGTCTGTCCGTCCACCTACGTAACTTGGTGCCTGCCAAGACAAGATGACTGTTGACTGATCTACGAAGTTGACGGTTAAATTCCGAGGCGCTGATGGTGGCTCTATATGCAAATAAAAAGAAACCACACACACATACAAATGAAATTCAATTAACACAAAAATGTTATTTGTATTAGTGTCACGGCATCTGTTGAAAACAAGCTTGTAACACATTTCCTTTTAAAAAGGAGGTTATCTGAGGCGAATATTGTGTACAATCTTAATTGAAATCATTATGCTGGTTAAAGAAGACTTACAAAAAAATTTTTTATATATATTTTTCTGAGTAGCAATGCTCAAAAAGAACTAGGATTTAGTTGAATGACTTTTAAACTAACCACAGTATTTTATTACAAATCAAGATAACCAGATGATAAATTTACCAGATCGATTTATGGAACTTAGAAACACAATACCCGACACACCATAATACATTAAAACCTCCATATATACTACCTTCAAACACCTACTTTTGTGCCAGGCTAAACAAATGTTTAATCTACCTGAATCATTATATCTCTGATGTACGGCTACAATACACATATCAAGCTTGCATTTAACTATTAGTTAGGCTTAATAGATAATAATAATCATATTTTTCTCGTAACTCACGAGTACAGGGCATGTGTTTTGGATCTTTCAGTGCTCTGAAGTAATTTTCGTCACAACGACATTCCATTGATCCCTTATAGGGGGCGCTGCTACGGGCTGGGCAAGTGGCGCACTTTTCGTCTCCTATTGTTGACTTGAATGTCGCTTTTGGACAAACTAATAGAAACAAAAAATAACAATTTTAATTAATATTTTTGTCTACATTTGTTCCGATGTTTATTGTTCTACTAATGAACTATTTGACTAATAACTCATTAAAAGTAAGCCAGCTACACAGATCAGAACAAAAATCAGTAACTTATAAATCAATGAGGACAATTCTATATAACAAATTGGTAAGGAATACATAAAGTCAAAAACCAATAAACTAGGAAACTAAAACCTATTGTGGTTAGTAATTGAAAGTAAAACACACATAAACCGACTTTTTAATCTATAATTTTAAAACGAGTGTGTGGGAAAAGACTGATAAAAATATAACTAAGAAAATCATTTCTGACTTATGACCCCTCTCCTCCAGTACAAGCCTATTAAATGTATAATAAATATTATCAAGAATATATGAAAATTAACGTTAAAACAAAACAAAGAACAATAATGGCCCGTGAATATTTTTAACGTTAGGTACAGTGTTGTACATGTAACTATTTTACATTTTAAAAATTTATTGCAGTGATTTTGATATTGTAACAAGAAACCATATTCTTAATCAAAATAGAACTAGAATGACACCAAGACTCTCTCAACTAATCTTACACGTTTTTAAACTAAAATTGTTTGTTTTGTCGAACTTCGCGCAAAGCTACATGAGAGTGATAACTATCCCTAATTTTAAAGTGATAAACAAGAGGTAAGACAAGTAGTCAACGCCACTCACCGCCAACTCTTGGGTTACTCTTATTTGACTGAACAGTGTGATTTGATTATCACTTTTATAGTGCATAACATATACTCCAAAGTGCGGAGGGTTTGTTTTGTTTTGAATTTCGCGCAAAGCTACAAGAGAGCTTTCTGCGCTAGCTGTCCCTAATTTAGCAGTGAAACATTAGAGTGAAGGCAGCTAGTCATCACCACCCAACGCTAATTCTGGGACTACTCTTTTACCAACAAATATTGAGATTGACCGTCATATTATAACGCCCCACGGCTGCAAGGGCGAGCATGTTTGGTGGTAAGATTATTCGAACCCGTGACCCGCAGATTGCGAGTCGAGCTCCCTAACCACCTGGCCATGTTTTTGCAACAACAAGATGCGAACCATAAAATGGCTAATTCACAGTCTGTACACTAACCACTGGGCCACGCCTGACCCCTTAAACTAAATATATATATATATATATATTGTACTTATACACGTACGATTCCTTCAAGGGTTGTTGTCAAAAATGAAGTCTCTTTTCTTATTAATTTAAAACGAGTCTTAAAATTATTCATTCAATCAAATGAATTTAATGAATGTAGAACTAATAACAATCTATCCAAACTAAAAAAAAAATCTCTAGCGTAGGTCTAAAGAGAAAAAAAGATGATAGGTATGTTTAATAATTTATATTTTTTTAAATACATGTTGTCTGATGAAACACGCACATCTAGAATGTTTACACGGATTTGATTCCAATCAACATATAAAACAAATCGGGCAGTCGATTTTAGTAATTAAGCACGCACGTTTCCAAAAGCTTGTACAAAGTTTTTTTTGTATCTCTCTTAAAAGTGATGCCCTTTTAGAAGGTTAGCAATACGTGCGTAATTACGTACCAAACTTTTTATTTTTTTGAAAGCTCAAGATTAATAAGCAGTTGGGAATCGCTCTTGGTTATTTTACTCTATAGAGAAAGGCACAGATCGCTACAGAGTTTTTACAGTGAAATATTATCAGTAAATCAATGGTATTCACAGCAAATAAAAATTACTTAAATCAGACACTTGAAATTACAGAGAAATCACGACTGACCTAATGACTGAAATAAACTTCAATTTTCAACAAGCTACATTTTTTTTCTCCCTTGAATTCTTTCATACTCTAAGGATTTGATAACAAATATCCATGAATTTTTATAAGTTTTTTGTATCTAGTTTAACTTACATATAAATCAAAAGTTTCGTGATAAAGAAAGCCAAACATTTTCCAACAAGATAAAGTGTCAGTACAGGCGCATCAGGGGAGCTACGAGCCAGTCCTTATTCTCTTCCACAAACGATATACATGCTTTCTTGACATGCCTAGTTTGTGAGAGAGAGAGAGAGACAAGCTTACAACTTCTCTACATATGTAGGTAGAATTTGCATGCGAATCAGAGTTGGAATTTACTTCGGTCGACTTCCACAGAAAGAGCGCCACCGTTAGGATAATAGAACCTTCCCTAGTACAAAGTACTTCGCAATCCATAACTATTTCTCACAAGGCAATTCGGGCTCGGTATTCACTGTTCTATATTTTTGGAATATTCACGGGTTCACTGTTGCTGTGGAAACTGTAATGCCCAGCTAACACCAAGGGATAAAACAATCCTTGTATAAAACGGGCATTCTAACTGGTAATAGTACAAATTATAGCGAGAAAAGTACGTCATTAAGATCATACAAAAATAACTTATGGGGAAAAAAAGAATATCATGAAATATAAGCATACGCGTGATCATGCATTTTATCCACACGAATAGCTTTCCTAACGACACACTTATTGATGAAATATAATAATATATGCTGCAGTACATCACAAGCACAGTATCACATAGGCCCAACTTATTCCAGAACACTGCGACAGACGCTAGTAACAACAAAACGACCTGGTCATCAATAAACTTATCAGAACAAATGAAACAACATTGTCCATTAGTTAATGGACAAAAGAAAGAATACCAAATTCTCGGACAGAAGAATAAGGACTAAAACAGGCGAGAAAAGACGCAATATAAGAAGCTAACTTCCTTATTAGTCAATGTCAAAACCAACAACATTCAGGAATGTTATCAAGTAATAAATAAAACATGACTTTAAAAACTCTAGAAAAAGGAAGCTTAAAGTCCATACTACTATGTTTCATAACATATTTTTTTTTTACTGTATTTGTTTATCCTTAGTATAAAAGCATGAATCTAATCATGCTTGAGAAATAAACATTGTATCTTCTATAATCTATACAGAAGAAAAAAGTTCTTCCCTATTTTTCATTTCTGTACATGGAACTATGACGTTAATCATCCCGACATATTCAGAAATTTCCGGATGGTAAAGATGCATTTCTATATTTTTTTCTGTTATTGCTTCAAACAGTTGAGAAGATAAAATGTTAATTTTTTTTTACAAAATTTAATTTCTTTCACACTTTTTTCTGCGTGTCTTCAAATTATATTAAGTATACATCAGATGATAAAGTACCACGGTAAGCCTACAGACTTATAATACTAAAATCCGGGGCTTTGCTCTAACACAACCAAACAAAAACAGATGATAAAAGGGCTTCTTATACTAATAAAATAAACATTTGTTTGTTTGATTTTAGAGCAAATCCACAATGGGCTAAATGTGATGTGCCCAAAGCGGGGAATTGTACTTCGAATTTTTGCGTTGTAAGTCCGTAAACTCACCGCTGTCCTGCCGGAGGACAAAAATAAAAATTATGATTGTTAATTGTCTTTCTTATATAGGGTTTTACACGCTCTCTGTATATTTAAAATAGATCCATGGTTTATGGTCTTTAATGTATCATAGCTCCTGCTTTCACTTCCGTCTGTAAAATTCATAACTAATTCTATTGGATAATTTTTTGTTGAAAAAAGTTTTTAAAAACGAGGTTGTAAAACACACAATGTTCCATTCCAAACTTGAACTGCTCGAAGGCTTGCCAAATTGTGTTTTATCTTAAATCAAAAGTTGCTGGAAACAAAAACCCTTAAAGTGCAGAGGAAAAATGTGCTGAGACAGGGGGAAGTTTTGAAGAATTGAGTTTAATTCATAGAAAAAAAACGAATGCAGCGACCCAAAAGATTTTTATACAAATTCATACGGCTTTATATTCATTGACTATTTTAACAGAGCTAAAGAACATAGGTTTATTTTTGAAACATTATTGCATTTCGACCAAACTACTTTATCCTATTGAAGTTTAACTTCACAAAATTAAGTTTGCTTGTTCGTTTGTTGTTAAGCACAAAGTTACATAGTGGGCTATCTGTGATGGGTCCACCACGGGTATCAAAACCTGGTTTTTAGCGTTATAAGTCCGCAGACATTCCGCTGTGCCACGGGGGGGGGGGGCGGCAAAATTAAGAGTTAAGGCTCTGTATTTATAACAATGTTTTTTGCTTGAAACTGAACCATAAAATGTTCTTAAAAACAGTAAATTAATTGACACACATGTATAAGAAGAAAAAGTTGCGTTCAACGCTACAAACTTTCATTCGTCTAAGCCTTAAAATGCAGTTTGAACAATTATTTTGATTAGATAAGGCGCTCAAGATGAGAGACATGATTGAAAAAGCAATTTCGAGAATTTTGAACACCAAAATGTTACGAGCATAACTATAAATTTTGTTGTCAGGACTGTTAGTGAAACGGCGAGCTTAACGAGGTTTCTTAGGCAATCTTATTAAAAATTGTTTTAAGCAAAACTTTTATATTTTACATCTTTATAAAATCTTACCAAATACCGCAGCTTTTCATTGTTCTTCATTAATTATGATTCGAAAAATGAAATAATATAATTCTAAACAGCTGTAAATCAAGGGGATTATTTTTAATCTTTTTATGTGTGTATAACATAAAATGTAAAAAATACAAAGCATTTAGACACTTCTAACAACAAGGGGGAAAAACAAAAAACAAAGAGAGAGAAACCATTACAGACTTATGGCTCCACCCTGGGTATGGGAGCGACAGCAGGGGTCGTCGATAAATCTCTCATGGGATCCGCATGATTGATCTTGTTTTGAAAGCTATGAGACGACAAGACGACCCTCTACGGCCACCCGGGGCCATATATACATCAGTCTTTTAGTCTAAGATTGCGTTTTGTGATAACAAATAAAGTGAGGCGAGCATAGGGGTATTAGAGCAAACGAACCGTGGTGCTATTCTACATTATATACAAATCGAAACCCCCTATGAAATCAAATTCACCTAACCTATTTAAACTATAAAAATGATATACAAAAAATCTACAGTATAACTAAATATTTCTAAAATGCATAAAAATGTACTTGAAATGTACAAAAATTAATAAAAGAGTTGAACTGTTTTTATTTTCCTAAATCAATAATTTTCATTTGTCTATCTATCTATTTAAGACAAAAGGCATTCACTTCCAAAGGTTATAATATATATGGCATATGTTTAAGATTTATAAAATTACTATTTACTAACTTGTAAGTATATAATCATTTTGTAAATCTTGCAATTAAGAACCAGGAGTGAGTGTCTCGGGCTCAAGGTTAGTACTTAAGCTACGAGACTAGTAACTTGACAAAATGCATGTATACTTAGTAGATAAGCCATTTAAAATTATTCTGATTTTTCTTCCACACATGCAACTCTTCTTTTCCTGAAACTTTTAATTTTTTTTGTGGATTTGGTAAAATGTATGATATTGGAAGTATTGGCGGAATGTATGATGTTGGAAATATTGGCGGAATGTATGATGTTGGAAATATTGGCGGAATGTACGATGTTGGAAGTATTGGTAGAATGTACGATGTTGGAAGTATTGGTAGAATGTACGATGTTGGAAGTATTGGTAGAATGTACGATGTTGGAATTATTGGTAGAATGTACGATGTTGGAATTATTGGTAGAATGTATGATGTTGGAAGTATTGGCGGAATGTATGATGTTGGAAGTATTGGCGAATGTATGATGTTGGAAGTATTGGTAAATGTATGATGTTGGAATTATTGGTAGAATGTATGATGTTGGAATTATGGTAGAATGTAT
>NW_013666641.1:61807-74203 GCF_000517525.1 Limulus polyphemus | reverse complement strand
AGAATGTACGATGTTGGAAGTATTGGTAGAATGTACGATGTTGGAATTATTGGTAGAATGTACGATGTTGGAATTATTGGTAGAATGTATGATGTTGGAAGTATTGGCGGAATGTATGATGTTGGAAGTATTGGCGGAATGTATGATGTTGGAAGTATTGGTAAAATGTATGATGTTGGAATTATTGGTAGAATGTATGATGTTGGAATTATTGGTAGAATGTATGATGTTGGAAATATTGGTAGAATGTATGATGTTGGAAATATTGGTAGAATGTATGATGTTGGAATTATTGGTAGAATGTATGATGTTGGAATTATTGGTAGAATGTATGATGTTGGAATTATTGGTGGAACGTACGATGTTGGAAATATTGGTAGAATGTACGATGTTGGAATTATTGGTAGAATGTATGATGTTGGAAGTATTGGTAGAATGTACGATGTTGGAAATATTGGTAGAACGTACGATGTTGGAAGTATTGGTGGAACGTACGATGTTGGAATTATTGGTAGAATGTATGATGTTGGAATTATTGGTAGAATGTACGATGTTGGAAATATTGGTAGAATGTATGATGTTGGAAGTATTGGTAGAATGTATGATGTTGGAAGTATTGGTAGAATGTATGATGTTGGAAGTATTGGCGGAATGTACGATGTTGGAAATGTGTATTGCAGTTAAAGTACTACTGAAGAAAATTAATATTTGCATTCTTCTTTTTTTATCATTACGTCCAAGCGTGGATCAGTGGTTAGTGCATTGGACTGTGGATCTACGGATCCAATGTTCGCGTTCCGTTACCGCAAGAAAATAAATATATGTTGCTCTGCACTTTGGGGCTGCGGGTGCGTTATAACAGTAACGGTCAAATCTCACAGTTCAGTCAGACAAGAATTAACGGTGAGTGTTGTTGAATAGCTGCCTTCCCTCTAGTCTCTGTGTTAAAAAATATGGACGGCTAGCACAAGTAAATGTTGAGTAGTGTTGTATAGCTGAAAACATGTTTTTCATCAACATAAAAGTATTAAAACATTATAACCAGCTACAAAGCAGTTTTATAGTAAATTTAATATTTTAGTTTTTCGAGCTTGGGAGAGGCGAAAATTGAACATACAAACGACCTCCCCCCCCCCTCTTATAACCTCAACTTGCATTTTAATGGCCAAGAAAAGTTACATGTTAGTGTTTAAAAAACTGTCGAACGTAGCGTTATAATTTCATATTCACAGCATCTTTCGTTTGCTACTGTGTTCCTTCGATCTGACATGATACTTGTTTGTTGTCAAGAACAAAACTACCTAATGGGCTATCTGTGCTGTACCCACCACGGGTACCGAAACATGATCTTTAGTGTTATAAGTCTTTAGTCTTTACCGCTGAGCCACTGAAGGACTTCGCTATAGACTATGTACTGGACCGCTACTGACTCACGACTTACTTAGGTCTACGTGTGTTACTCATTTAAAACACGATCCCTCAGTCCTGAAAAAAATCATTGTGCCACCCATGAGTAGAAGAAACAAACACTGGACAAAAATATTTTCGTTTATTGAATTTCACGCAATGCTACTCGAGATCTATCTGCCGTCCCTAATATAAAACTGGTAGAGGGAAGGCACAACCGCAAATTCTTGGTCAATTCTTTTAACAATAAAAATTTGGATTGAACCCCACTTTACAACGTCCCCACGGCTGAAAGGATGAGAATTTTTGGTGACGGAGTCGAACCCACGACCCGAATATTGCGATTCGAGCGTCCTAACCATTAGGCAGTGTCAGACCTGGACAAAAAAAGCACATAATAAGTCACAACGTTTGGCCTAACTCTGGACTCAAGTAATAAATATATACATTGTTTGTTATTAAGTGCAAACGTACACAATGGGCTATCTGTGCTCTGCCCACCGCGAGTACAGAAACCCAAATTTTAGCGTTACAAGCCTCCAGACTTGTCACTGAGCCACCGGGGACAAATCCAAGTTATACGATTCCAGGTTGTGGAGGTAGAAACCATCTTAAGTTGTTCCAATGTTCCCGTTCATATTGGACCTAACGGGTGCTGTTCCCTAATTATGGAATTGAAGGCTATCAATACCAACAAAAGCTGCTTCATTAACATAAACCATACTAAGTTTTGATCAGTTTCATCAACGATTTACACGGGTATTGTACAAACTTTCAAACAAAGCCATCAAAGAGAAAAATCACAACAGAATAAAGGGTAGTTTTCTGTGATCTGCCAACAACTCTGGTCGATTTTCACATACTAGAGAGATTTATATTAGAAGCCATTCTATGAAAGGAAAGTATGACCTTAATTAGAGATTGTGACCAACTGGGTCAGATACTGGAAAGACGTCTACTCGAGGCCATGTTACGGGGAAAACATAATCTTTGTTCAAGGTTGACCATGTTGTTAAATATACTTCCAAATATACAGAAAGTCTACTAGGAATGCGATTTTATCTAGTTACTACATCCTGATGAAGAAACCTATTCTAATGATTTACCTGGATTTCAATGGGTCCTACTATATTTCACGTGTAATCCTGATTTATGCACTTTTCGCGCGACATTTATTGTGTTCTTCACTGCGTGTGCAATAATTCACTTGGTATTTGATTTTTTCTTCTTCGTGAAATGAGGTTTAAAATAATTCAGAGATCATATACACGAAGATCCCGAAAAGACGAGAAAGCTGTTCATGTACACATTTAAATATTGTTCAATAAGCATGGAATTTCACGATTTCGTGTGGGTGTATTCACGAAAAATCGCAAGCAGTGAATCCACAAAATCCTGGTACACACTTTCGTGGTTGGAGTGTACAACTTTTCAAAAGACTGACGCATATAAGATAAATAGCCTACCATCCAGCCATAGACTTATCGGAACACACAGAGCCAAAACGTGAAAACAAGTTTTATTTCATAGTTGGGATGAACATCGAAGAGCAAGAAACATGTAAAGTATCGGGAAACTGTTGCTTACCTGTTTTGTAGCATTTTTTATTTTAAACGGAACGTTACTTTCCTTTGAAATAATCTAAATAAAAAAAGAGATAAAAACTTGCCCCCCAAGTTAGCATCAACTACCAATGAAAACAAAAGAAAATCCCCAATAGCCGCGGCTGTAATTAGATCTCAAAACGCTTAAGAGATGGAGCTATGAGCTAAAAGTTTGTACTTGAAAACAAACAAACTCAGTGCCATTCTCTGAGCCGCTATGCTGAGGCTAAAAAGAGCAAAAAATACTCCAAAACTTATTGGGTGTTGCATGACAGTTCCCACTAAGGAATCCCTTGAACAAAAACTGTCGGCTAAGTTAGTTAAAAATTACGAACCATATTTGATTTTTTAAACGAGTTTTACATTACAAGACACATTCGGCTCTATCTTACTCACTCTTCCACTTTACTTATTTAAAATATCTAGTAGTAGCGCAGAGTCAATCTCCATTTATTAATAAAATTTCTCATCGACTAAAAATAGCCAGAACATAACCCCAAAGAAAATTAATTGTCACAGACTGATAAATTATATGGCACTTATTTTTCCAACAAAACTTCTACTTTTGAAGTAGATCGATGCGTGAAAATATGTAATATGGATTATGCGTATCGAAAAATAAAAGATACCGACGCACACAAAGTTGAGTCTTCACAGACGTTGGTTCATTGGTAAAATATTCATACATCCTAAGCTCAAGCCATTCGAAGTTTTTCCCATACAGACAAAACTAAGTAGATAAAACATTTGTTCTAACGCAAACAACTATATCTAAACCGTAACCAAGTTTTTTATGTTGGAGAGGCGGCTGTCTGTAACCAAGTCCATCAGTTCCAAGACAGTAGCCATTAGCAACACCGGCCTCCAGAGGACGCCCCCTATATTCTCCCCTGCTAGCAGTGTGCCTAACAGGAGTTTAAAGACGCTGACAATGCTTCTATTTTCAATAGGCTGTTGCCCATCCATCTTGGCGCTGTCAAGAGACATTTCATGAATTTCAATCAACAGCAAGAACCAAACTTAGTGAAGCATGCACCTCACGTTATTTGCTGTTCTACGGCCACCCGATATCGGCGTGTACCCTGGGGGTACTCGCGCTCAACTACAGAGTTCCCAGAGATATTAGTGCCATCTGGTGGTAATATGTTATGAAACTTCTAGCTCATAACGTCAGATTAGAAAATCTTAAGTCCTAGTTCTTCAAATTGTCTTATGGAATAATGCTCTCGTTTCAGCTCAAAATTTTGGTAGTTTTTAGGGTAAAAAATAAACTTAAAGATAATTTAACACAAGCTGCGCTTATTTACGATTAAGTCTTTGAATTTTAAAAGTAAATCACATTCGGGTATTTTTTACTTTACTGCTATTCTGAATAGCTACACAATGGGCTGGCCATCTGCGCTTTCTACAGCGCTCTGAATAGTGTATAGTAGTAAGTCGGATTGAATGGTTGTATTACGTTTCTGTGTATTTTTGGTGATGCTGAGGAAAATAACAGGTCATCCCAATAAAGCAATCGAGCTCAAAGTTTTGGAGATATACTACCATAGACCACCTTTCTAATTCTTGTGAACTTTGCCGTCACTTCCAAATAAATATTTAATTAATAAGGTTTTCCTCAAATAACATCTGAAACTTAACATATTTACAAGTTACCCAATAGATGGCAGCACACATTACTTGTTTAATATCCTTTTTTTGGAGGGAGTAGCGCAAAACCACACAATGGATTATATCGGTTACCTACGCTCTGTCCACCACGGAGATTCGAACACCGGATTTTAGAGTTGTAAATCCTGAAATTTACCTCTGACCCACTGCAGGACTTCATGTATTATTGTAAGAGAAAACTCATTTCCTTAAAATCGCTCCATTCTTCTTTAGTTTTGTTTGTTGTTAAGCGCAAAGCTTCAGAGTCTGTGCTCTGGCCACAAGGGATGTATCGAAATCCCATTTTATACGTTACAAGTCCTCAGACTTACCGCTGATCCTTAAGGGTGCTCTTCTTCTTTCTTCTAGCAATACTTAAGAAAAGCGTCATACAATAGCGTCATAATTCACACATTTTCGGCAACCCATGGCAAATTAGAAAGGATAATTTGTATTTTTTTAAGAGGCTCTTAAAATGATATAACACGATAAAATTTAAGAACATTTTACACGGTATGATTACAATATTTTCATAACTACAGATAGGCAGAAGAAAAATGATACAAGTTACGACTTAACAAACTAAACATCAAGGTATATACACTTGTGTTTTTTTTTAGTTCACTTACAAGTATTTCACAAGAACAAGAAGAGAGTCCGTATCGGAACTAACGCAAATTCATCACTACTGCTGACTCGTTCATACTCTATCTAATACATACCTTTGATCTTTAAAGTGGCTGTCTGTTTTATGTTACCGCACGAGCTTTCCGACAAACGACGAATTCATGCCTTTTGTCAATTACGTACCTTCTCCTTCGGGCTCTCTTACGCAGTGCAGTAGTAACACCGCCTATATATACACTAATACCGTACGAAGATAAGCCTATACTGGCACCAAACCGTTCTGCCCCTACAGTACGGTCCTCACCACACGCTTTTGACAGTTCACAGATTAAGAACAAAGAACACTAGATTATCGACGCAAAAGTTGGTAATAAATAAGGAAGTTTCCATTCGGGCTGTAAAGTAGGATTATACTTTACTAACTAAGTTACATAGCAATGATCATTCTGTTATAGTTCTTGTTTTATATTGTAAAGCTATACAATGGGTTACAAGTGATCTGTCTACCGCGGAAAATCGAACTTCGGATTCTAGAGTTGTAAGTCCGTAAACTTAACGCTGAAAGTCGTTCAGTCCAAACACTAATTACACAGGACTGCGATGGTTTTAGTGTCTTGATGTTTTTTACGTGTTCTACATTAATTCCTTTACGCTGAATCCGAAAAGGATATCCATTTTTCTCCATCATGTACAGATTTTTTGACAAAACGTCATAACGCAATACATAAAAGAAAGGCCACAACACGTAGTTTGAGACTAAAATACGTAGATTGTACAAATAAATCAGGCCGAATGAGGATGGATATTCGTTTGACATCAACGTTCTTCCCTTTTCTTCACTTTGTTTGTATTTTTGTTAACAAACATAATAATAAAAATGTTTATTGTGGTAAACGAAATCTGATCTTAAGTAAGAGTTGTTTTTGTCTTCGTGATTTGTAAAAAAAATCCTTAAGTGACAGAAAAAATAATATTATTTTCGAAATCTGCGTAGCTGAATTTATGAAGTTTAAATTCGCAGGCCTGTGTTATGTTTCTAGAAGTAAGCTAACCAGTTACCAGTGGCTACAGCTTGAATTCATTCTGTAAACGTGAGAAATATTCTTGCTGTTACTATTACTCACTTCGAAACACACTTTACAAGTCAAAAAGAGTTTAGGCGTAACAACTATAAATAAAGAAGGCACGTAATTTTTAATTCAAAATTCACTTTGTATTCTTTGTGCAACGAATTGAATTTATCTCGACAATTTTAGAAAAGTAAAGACTTTATTTACTGAGGAGTAAAATTTTTAAGTATCACAAGAATCGAAATAATCCGCTTTCCTTTTCCTTCTTCCTCCCTATTTTACAGCTAAGACATTTACTAATTCATAAGTGAAATTTAACACAACAGTTAAAGTGAAGGAGGTTTTGTTACTTTCTATATGGCGTTTCTGTGACAGAAACTTCAGAAACAATTACAACTAGAAAAAACATAGGAAAATGATGTAAAAAAATCATTACGGTACGCCAGGTTGAGCATCAACCGAATAGCATGTTAGTTTTTTTTGTTGTTGTTTAAAAACAACTACAGCTATTTTTCTAAAAGGACGTTCTCAAAGATGATCTTCGGCAATCCACTAATAACAAAGACTGTACACATTAAAAACTGGGCGAGTAACACTAGATGTGTGAGTTAGACTGATCTTTTTTATTTATTTTGAGATATTGGGTCAACATGTTATTACGTTACTAGGCTCTGATAACTGTTGACAAAACCGAGATACTTGGTTAATTAAAAAAAGACAGAACAAACGACCACTGTGCCAACAAATGCTGTTCCCCGTCCATCTCCGACTTTCCAAATTTTAATGAAAACAGGACGAAAATGAATTAATCTGTCGCCAGTCTACCCTATAGCAGTGAAGGAAAGATTACATGTTTCTTTAGAAATGTTGTGGGTATATGCTATTCTTGTAGAGCACTGAACACTTCAGTCTCAAGATGGGATTAGGCATCACAGCGCCAAGGAATGACACCAAACAGTGAAAGATAAGTAGAACCACCACTGATTCAGTAATGAATAAAAATGTACCTCTTAGTTAATATTTGTCATAATTATTTTATTGCAAACAAAATATTTTTCAACATATATAATTTAAATAACCGGTTCTTTTAAATCCAAAATCCCCAACCTTTCCATTGATTTTCATTTGATTGATTGATTGAAAAAACTTCAATTGGAAATTTTTAAAAATCTTTTACAACACACTTTATGAATTATGATGCATAAAATTTATTTCAGCGTGGATCATGTTCGATTTATTAAATTACCTATAATAAACTATTTATAATCAATAAATATATTAAATGCATAAATAAATATTAAACATACAAGATTATAAGTACACATTAACAATATATATAATAAATAGTCATAATGTTTAAATATTTATACCGTTGCATTTTAAGTTCATGTTTTTACTATAAATATATTTTCAGGTTCAATCAATATCAGTCATCGAATTTTCATTCCTGATTTAATATACACAGTATATATCACTAAATAATAATTTTATTTTACTTCGAATACTATTTTCTTTTTACTTTAGGAATTTGTAAATTCCCAAGTTGTTAAGCTCTTGTTTCATATATTGATTTTATTTTTCGCCAATTCTATATTCCTTAATTTATCTAATGGTAGAATATTTAAAATTTTTAAATGTAATTGTGATAATGATAACATACACCTTATAAGTTATTTTTGTAACTGTATTATAACTCTTAAATTTTGTTAAATAAATATCTCCCCATACTGTAGGATAGAATCAAACCAGTCATAATATAAATATTTTCATTTTAGTAAGGGATACGATTTTTAAACTGAAAAAAAACAATTATCTCTATAATCTATTATTATTCTAAAATATTTAACATATTCCGATTTTTGTAAAATCAATTAAAGCTTGCAATATTTTAACTATCTAAAACTTTCATCTATTATAGTTATAAAATATTGGATTATCTACAATTATTTGTTTTGATTCTTTAAAAAAAGACAAACCGTTTTCTTAACATTTAAACATAAATTTTCTTTATACCATTTTTTTATATATTTTAAATCAATATATTTTTTGACAACGTAATTGTAAGAATTTCCATCATAATTTAATACTGAATTATCTGTAAAACAATCTATTTAGCCATTAAACTTAGTTTCTCAGAAGTCATTTATACGAAATCTAAACAATAATAAACCCAAAACTGATCTCTGGGGTACCCCTGAAGTAATTTCCATTTCATTACTTATGGTTCTTTAATTTTAACTACTTGTTTTCTACTTAACATATGTAAGTTAACCATTTAATTTTTTATTTCATTATATATATATATATATATAGTGTGTGTGTGAGAGTGTAAAACTGAGAGTATATGTTGTCATCATTTATAAGTACATTTAAATTCTTAATCACCTTATGTAGCGCATACTCTGTATTCTTATTTTTCCTATACCTGAACTGAGGATATGAAAAAAATGTATCAACTCAATAAAATTTATAAGCAATTCAACTATTTTTACAATATTTTTTTTTTTATATAGATGATAAAGTAATTGGTCTGTAATTATTTAGATCACTTTCACTACTTCCTTTAAATTTTGGTGTAATGATAGCATATTCTAAAATTTCAGGATGAGTTCCTGTTGCCACTGTCATATCAACTAAATATATCAGTGCTAAAAGATCAATGATATGTTTTAAAATTTAAACCGTGATTTTATTTTTTCCTGGAGCTGTTTTTTTAATAGAAACTTTACCATTTTTAGAATTTCTTATTCATCAATTGTTAAATAAATTGAATTACAGTTATATTATGTTTTTGTATTGTATTTAATCTAATTGGCCTCATTTTATACAGTTACAAAAATATTTGCTCATAATATCCTTTGCACTACAAATGAAGAATACATTTTAAAAATTTATGTATATTTAGGCTGTTCATTAAATTTAATATTCTTATTACCTGCTGAAATACTTTGAAATTTTATGATTTCCTAACAGTAATTTCATTAATTATATTCCACTGTTTGTAAAGGGGTACACTTTGTATAAGCATTCAATTTTTTGCTTTTTTGTGTATATCTTCTTTTCTTGTACTACTGTTTATAGTTTAACTTACTACATATTTACATTACGTTGTATTATCTAGTATGTGAATAAAACTGAAGTGAAGTGATCTGAACAATAATAGTTTACAGTCTAGTATTTGTTCCTTATATTAATATATTTTTGTTTGTTTTATAAGATTACTTAGATAATGTCTATAGTTTGAAATTTAATCAATTCAATATGATTTGGTGTTTTCTTTTGTCTTATTTTTTTTACACATTTCTTTTCCATGTTGGAAATAACGTAGAAATCCATTTGTCATCTGTGGTTTCAATTTTTATGTTTACATATTTTATAGATTATATAATCTAATATTGTTATAAAACATTTTTATAAGCATTTTATGTATTTAACTTTTGGTAAATGCTAATAAAAATCAGTTTGTCTTATTAATGTATTAATTTTCTTATATTCTCTTTTTGGTAATTCACTATTATTTAATATATAATTATTATATACACTTGTATATTTCAGGTTACTTTTTAATGCTGTGCTAAATCTGTAATATTTAATTCTAGTTTTTATAACTATTGTTTGTTGGAGTTAAATTTATCTGTTATAATAAAAAATATTATCAAGAGATGAATTTGACTGTCCACTAGTAGTACACTGTATACAATAATAGAACCCAAAAGCAATTAATATATTAATTTACAACATTATCTTTATAAATTATATTCGTCTTCCATAATATGCATATTTTTCATTTTAATTTCAATAAAGAAAATTTTAAGTAGTGTGACATAAGTTTGTATACTATATTTATACGATCTATAAATTACTATGATACTGAGGTGTTGATTTTATATGTATTATGTATACTTACTATTTCAGCTACATTGTATTCTGTTATAACTTCTTGTATATTTCTTTCATTACTTACAAAACTTATGTCTTCAGATTTATTATAATCCTTATTTCTAGCATTTGTTAAGTTTGGTTTTGTTTGTTTGGAATTAAACACAAAGCTACACAATGGGCTATCTGTGCTCTGCCCACCACGGGTATCGAAACCCGGTTTATAGCGGTGTAAGTCGGCAGACATACCGCTGTGCCACTGGGGGGCTTTTAAGTTTGGTTTAAAAATAAAAAGTTCAGGTACAAGATGTTCATTTATGAATATAAAACTTTCTTTATAGTAGTCATTAATGTCAGTCTTCGGTAATAATTTTTTCTTTGGAGGAAGATACGTAAATAAATGTTGTTTTTTTTCCCACTAACTTTTAGAACTAAGCATCCGTACATGAAAGGTCCAAAAATAAGACCAAATTACCAACATCGGGAACATAATGCTGCGTAAGAGTCATAGTCAGGAATATGTGATATTCATTGTAACTTTTAGTTAAGAGGCCAAGGCTGAATGAGCATCCAAATTCTCTGACAAATAATGTAGCAAAATCTTTGCTTTGCTTTCTAATGTGTATCCAAAAACATATACTTCATCCAAATAGTTCAATTATTTTGGTAGTGGAGTCAGGAGTGGCTGGAGCTCATCAGTACGCTATTCTTGTCTCGGTTTCGCTGCTTTTTTATTTTATTTTACGGGATTAAGTTAAGACTTTCTTGATTGAATTAACGTCGTTGTGTAATATACTAGCAAAGGGAGAAATAAATCACGTGAATCTAGATTACTGCTATAACAACAGAGGTCGGTTTCTTAGTTACTAACGTCACAAAGGATGTAATACTCAGCTTCTGGATAACATCACAACACAAGACGCGTTTACGTGTATTCTCATTAAACGCGCAGGGATTTGAGCGCGTATTTAAACGGTGCTAGCGATAGTAAATTGTATCCATAAAAATCTGTATAAAAATTACTTTCTAACAGAACTTACAAAATATCTCATACATGATGGAACAGTACCTAAGTACCTCTCCCCATCAATTATAATAAATAAGCCACCTATAGCTAGATATTACAATATATCATTATATTAATCTATTATGAGTGTATTATTAGGGTGAAAGTAAGTTAAACCAGTGAAAAGTGCGCGAGTGATTACAGAACTATCGCACGGACCTAGCAGCAGAGAAGTGTTCACCACGCATAAATGTTAAAAGTATGTTATACATGGAGATGATCTATGAAAAGGATTGGACGAAGTATCCGCTAAAACATCATCCGTTAATACATCATTAACATTTACAGTAACTGAAACAACAACTCTACAGGAGGGAGTAAGAGGTGAAAAGTGAACGTGACCTCCAAAAAAGTTTGTGACCTAAACATCGACACCGATTCTGCTACTGCTGTATGCTGACGACATTACCAATACATACATACACGTTCGTTTAAAGTAGAATATTTCCTTGTGCTTTATTAAGTGCTAACCTCTAAGAAAGCATTTCTAAAAAAAAATATCCTGACAAAGAAAAGTTAACTTACGAGAATTAAACATACGTTGATATATAACAAACATACGAGGCGATTTTCTAATGTATGTATGCAAATTCAGTCTCTTGAACTATGCAATTTATTCACGATAAATACACGACATAAGGAAAACGAAAAACGTATATACTGTAATCGATATTATGCTTGTAAGTTATAACAAGTGGAGAATCAACCAATACAAAATACAAATGATACGAGTAACGGATCAGTGTGTGAACCATGCTAATAAACTTGAATCGCGAAGCCTGGCGGATGGCCTACTCAGATTGTGAATCCGAGGTTTACTGTTCGCGTCCCGTTGCCTCAAAAAATATACTCCTCTCTTTCTGAATTTGAGGGTTCATAAATCACATCCTGTTACTGCAAAAATTTGATTTGTACTTTGGGGCTGTGGGTGTTGTATAAGAAAGATAGTCAAATCCCCCTATTCGATCAGGCAAGAATAGCCTAAGAGTTAGTTGGTGGTGGGTGCTGTTAACTAGCTGCCTTCTCTATAGTCTATCATTTCAGAATTAGGGACGGTTATGCGCAGCTAGCTCTTTTGTAGCCAGAAAATGTG